>NW_028277035.1:69530500-69831300 GCF_059951505.1 Python bivittatus
CCCTGAGTACCCTCAGACAAGCCCACAAGGGATACCTCTCCAGATGACCTCCATAGGCAAATTGTATAAAAGAAGACATTTTCTATAAAACCTGGCATTTTACAGTTTGCCCAGAAATGAAATGTTGGTAGTGTGTGGCTTTTGACATAGGTACAATCTGGCCTCTGAGTTTTCCTAGAGATCAGACTGCCAGCAAATTTCTGTACTAAGTGAACTTATAAAGGCAGTTCCATGTTCAGCACATTGCAGTAATCAAGGTTGGGACTTACTAGTGTGCCCACCACTGTTCTAAGGTCATTTCCTTCCAAGATAGGGTGCAGTTGCTACATCAGCCAAAGCTGATAAAAGGCCCTCCTAGCTATTGCTTTATTATGGAAAACCAGAGATATATATTGATGTAGAAATCTATCCAGAGAAAGATGATTTATTATTTCTCTGGAGTTGTGACACCTACAATGAGCACTTGCATTATGTTTTGATTCAGCTTCAATTTCTCTTCTCTCATCCATTACATTACTAATTCAGGGAAGCCACATCATACTTGGAGATTTTACAGAAAACTAGATGGCATCCACAGATTAGTAATATTTAGCTTCATGTTGCCTGGCAATGTCCCCCAGAGGCTTTGTGTAGTTAGGAGAAAACATTGAAGACACAATGGAGGTAGTTATAAAGCAATGATCTAAGCAATACTATTTGAAACCTACCTGAGAGGAAAGATCATAAATCATTGCAAGCAATATTCCTTATTCCCCCAAATTCTAGAGAATCCAGAAGATTATCATGGTACCAAGGGCCACTGGGAGTTGCAGAAGAAGAATAACCAACAACAGCAACAAAACATTGTATTCTTTCTGTTGATCACCAAACAACGATCTTCCATTTGGCTAACAAAGGAAGGCTCATTCTTATAATCTGTTCAGTAGCCAGATTGAAATGGATCAAAATAATATGTTTCATCTTAATCACTTTTTCCAACTATGCCATAATAAGTGCATGACCTATAACTGTCCATCTCCAAGAGATACAAAACAGGCTTCTTGCTCTCTCTCAGAGAAGCCTTAATGATTGACTTAGACATCTCTAATAATCTTCTTGGTAGAGTTTACAAGCCACATTGGCAGGGATCAAGATGACAAGTAATGGTACAAACATGTCCAATGGATGTACATGTGACATCCAAGGACATGTACAAATCCATGTCCTTGGATGTCACAAATTGAGATTGCAAAAGGAATTTCTAAACACCCTTATAATTGTCTCAGCATCAGGGGTGGCTACCCTGACTGCCCCAATTTCACAAGAGCAACTGATGATTTTACAGTGGAGGAAGTTGGAATATGCTCTTCACAACTCAGAACAATTCAGTAGACCTTCAATGATACATGTGGGGATGCAGTGGGGACTGTTTCTTGCATGCAAATATGACTATAGAATAAACCCTTAGATGGCCATGACTTGCTGTCACTGTCTATTCATCTGCACTTCATAACCATGCAAACAATATAACAGTAACACCCTCATACTTGCTCTTTCTCCTACTGAAGACCTGTGAGGACTGAGAGTGAGAGAAAAGGACATTGATTTTGGTGATAGTGATGAAGTGGTAATATGCTCCTCTGAGAAGTTTTTGTCCCAAGGTTCCCCAAGACTTGGAGCCAGCACTAAAATGATGATGATGATGATGATGATGATGATGATGATGCAAAGAGCATATGCTGGAACACCAAATACAAACACTGGAAGAATTTATTGTAGATTATATTGTATCATAAATTTAAAATAATATGCACTTTGCATCAAATCAATAGGGCTTAATTTGGACTTGCTTTGTATCACTGAGCATCATGGCTGAAATAAAAGTATTTTCATTGAAACGTTTTATATAATGCTTTATCGGCAATTATGGAATATGCTAGGCAGATGGTGGGAGAGTTTGGCCTGGAAGCAAACACTAAAGCAGTAACTGGCAGGGGAAACTACAATTGCACATTGCAACCTGGCCATTGCAGGAGAAGGTGGACAGTCTGTTGGCTGTCCTCCCTTCCTTTCAAGTTGCTGTCTAGCCAAGGAAATTTAGGAAAGAGAAACATAGATCCTTCAAGCTAATGTCCAGTTTTTTCATGCCAGATTGGCTGCAGGTAAAAATATCAATTATCCAGGATTTAATCCTGAATGATAGCGTTGACCTAGTATATTCGGTCACTCTATCATGCAGCAGCCTAGAGTTGGAGGGTAGGGAAGTAATGTACCTATAGGAACTCCATCACACTGAGCAGAACCTCCACTCATCAGTCTGCTAATTTGGAGTGGTTGTGCATCATCTAGGGGCACGGGATTCGGTGTATTGTCCATTCCACTGTGCAATAGTCTCTCTTTCTGAGCAAGCCAGTTGGTAGACTTGCACCAATGCAACACATGTTAGAAAAAGTTGTGTCTGCTTATGTGTGGGAATACATACGTACACACACAAATGTATATACATATATATGTAAATATGTAAATGTATATGGTAGATGCATAGTATATGCATGTGTACTAAATATGTGTATGCTGGATGCGCATGTTGGGCATAGTAACATAAGTAGCAATGAGAAATCAATAGTTAAGAAAGATATATCCAAAATTCATACAACTATCATTGTTCGAAAATGATTAACTGAGAAACTGGATGAAACAGAATAATCAGGAAAGTACATGTGGCACTGAATAGATTAGATTTACACTCATTCTACACAACTATTACAGGGGAGAGCAGAGGGATGTGATAAGTTAACAGCCACTGAATTGCTTTCAAACATACATCAGCTTGTTGTAGTCCTGTAACCAAATTCCTAACTAGGCTGGCTGTCCTCTTCTCCTAAGCATGCAGCTTTGAGGGACTGTGCATGAAGTAGTAAGACAAGAGGACAACTGTGCAGAGTCAGCCAGATCAGCTCAATCAAGTGTGAAGATCAATGAGATTTCAGCCAGACTGCGTTCACATCCATTCTTCTTGCAAGTTCTATAACCTGCAACTTGGATGTAGAGCCAGTATCTCCAAATTGAGACCTGACCCATGCATGCGTAAGTGTGTAATTTTTCTCTCTTGCCTATACCTTCAATTCTATGAAAGTAGCTTCCATGAAAGAATGTTATGCAAGTTACATATTTATTTATATTATGCACAGATCCCATATACTGTCGAGAAACATGGTTTATTAAAATGAACTCAGTAAAAAAAAAAAGGTCAAATAAGAACCAAACAACATCAGAACCAAACATAAATAATCTGATAATACAAAATTGTGAAATATAATTGTAATTTCAAATAATTTAAAAGTATGAATCATAAGTTTGATAGTCTTGAGATGAAGGTGAATATGTATATTTCAAGGTAAAACTGAGTATCAATTTGAGTTCTGTTTTGTTGTGCTTTTGAAAAACACTGTTCCTTGGAGGGTTTTGTCTCTGACATTGCTATTTTACAAAGCCCTGGTTTCATTCCATGCTTGAATAATAATGCTAGTTGTAAGAGGAAGCACTGGTGATCAGGAACCAGTTTTAAAATATAATTTGAAATGAAGCAAAAACAATATGCATTTCTGAACATATCTACTTAATCAGTTGATTCCATTAGGGCTTATTCTGAAATAGATATATTTAGCAAGATTTGGGTGTCATATGGATTATATGGGGCTATAATTCCCAAAATGTTTCCTCTTGAAACATATTGCACTCCCTCTTCCCCCCAGATTTCTTCAAGTTGGGAACATTAGCTTGAGAACAACAATTAAGAATGAATAAGAAAAGTATTACATTACTATAAATATTACACAGAGGAGAAATCCCATATGATGCAAAATATGAGGCTAATGTTTAAGGCCACATATAGAAACAGTCAGGAAACACTCAGTAGTGGCTCACATGGAAAGATGCATCTTCCAATTATGCAATATAAGGGATGTGTCTGGGTCAATGAGACAGAGATATAGTTCAAGAGGGACAAAGTATAATAAAGGTCAATCCACCTTCAAGTCAAACTTGACTCCTGATGACTTCATAGACACATTGATGTAGGTGTTTTTTTACAACTACAGTGGGAATTCCCACTGCCTCTGTCCAGGATGTTTTTCCCTTAGCTCTACAAAATCAGCTAATATTGGATAGTTACTGTCACTTAGCAGGCCAAAGATTCCTTCTAGCTGAGCTCCACACCTCATCCATGTTACTAATCTGGCAACACTACAGAAGCAATGTTCCATTGCTTTATTCTGTGGTGCTTTTTCATGTACTCAGTCTAGCTTACAGCCCTGGAATTTCTTGTGAGTCTCTCATCTGGGGAGTTACCAGATCTAACCCATTTAGGTTTTTCAAGACCTGTCAAGATAGGTGAGGTGCTGCACCTGCTAATTACTAGAGCTGGACAGCAACTCTGGTGTGAAAGAGAAAAGGTGATTCAGGATATCCATGTTCACCTGTAGGCAACCCTTCAAATAACACCTATTTTTCCCCCTTGGGATTCTGCAGCTGCTGCCATGTGAATTTATTTGCTGATAGGTGTGACGTGTGTGCCCAGGAGTGCTCTGAGTCATGTTTGCCCCTTCAAATTCAGACGTCTGGATAGCTACACTAACCCTAATCTGAGTGTTACTAAATAGAATTTAGAAAGTTATAGAGCACAATAACAGCTTGTCATGCAAGTCATATAGTATTCCACAACTGGAAGCTATATGACCAACACTATCATCACCTGTCTTAGAGAACATAAAGACATGGGTGCTATGGCCCTCAAGTGCTGCTGGTGCTGGGCTATCCAAGAGGTGTTTGTTTGGCCCCTTCTCAGCCCTTTGAGGTAGGCCAGGCCAGGAAACAGATACCAATAGAACTCTATTATTATATGGTATAACAACAGAAACTCAGAAGCCTGACAGATATTCCTTTCCCCTTCTTTTTATACCCAAGAGAATCAAGGCAGGCCAAGACTGAGTTTCTTCTTCACTGTTTCTTCCTTTTCAGGGCTAAGCTTCCTTTTCAGGGCTGTTTTTTGTAATGAATGCCACTTTATTTTCTTCAAGGCTGTCTCTGTATTCCTCTATACCACTGAGGAAAAGGATGCTAGATTAAATAGGCCGCTGGTCTGTTGCAGCAAATTTCTTCTTATGTTCTCACATCTTTAGCAATATTTTACTGGAATCAAACTGCTGGTTTTTTTAAAAAAAGAAGGAAACATATTCAGAATCATTGCCACTGATGTTGCTAGAATAGATTAGTTCAGTAGTGTCTGCAAGGCGGGTAAAAAAAGTCAAAATAGCAGTTGCAACATGATGAGTGAAGCCCTACCCCTTTTGTATGTGTGTACAAAAGGGAGGGGCTTCAATGTGCTGTTGGAACCACCATTTTGATTTTTTGAACTGCTCCTGCAGGCATCACTGTCAATGGATAATAGGAAATAAAATGCACATGAGCATCTTTTATTTGTGCATCTCTTTCTCTCCATTTGAAATATATATTTTATAGTATTAATTAAGGGCATTTACCCAAAAAGAATGCATCTAAGATTTTTTAGAGATGCTGTACAGTATTTGTGTCTGTAAATGTGGAAATGATAAGATCTATTTTGTGGGTGAGCACGTGAAAGATTCAACCAGGCATACATACATGCCTACATAAATGCATCCGCACACACATATGTATGTATGTATGTATGTATGTATGTATGTATGTGGAGTGCAGCTGAGGCAGGGCTAAATCATCCAAAACTGAAGAACCAAATTAGGCTTCCTGCAGTCCTAGCCAGTGAAGATCAATGATGGGGCTACAGGGCTAGAACTAAGAGAATTTCCCCCGCTGTTTTTAGTATTGATAGCACTGTCAGTTTAAGTAGTTCAAGGGGAAAAGGGAACGTATATGTGCACTGCAGTAACTTAATGTTTATGGTTGGCCAGAGAGCACAAACGCTTCCCAAATCCTCTTTAATTGGTTATGCATTATGGGTCCAATTTACCACAAACCTGTGACCTTAACTGTGACTTATTAGTGGAGACAAGGTAGTAGAAAAGAAAGCTTTTCTCAGAGTACCTTGAATTGGACCTTAAAGTCAGTAGTGTAAGCTTTAATGAATCATGCAATTGCTTTTTATTTTACATTTAACCTGTCTTCAGTAGAACATCTACTGTAGGAAGCTGAATGCAGGAGGAGAGAACCTGGCTCAGAGGTAACCAAGGAGTTCTGCACAATGTATGACTGCTTATATCTGCGTAACTATAAGTAGGAATGCATTTCAAATTTTTATATCTCAAATATGTCAGGACCAAAAAGCCACCATGCATTTAGGGACAGTAATCCAAATGCCAGTTACTGGACTCAACTGTTTAATGTTTGCAATTATCTAAAACATTTGCATTGCATTTTTTCAAGAGCAGCTTACAGTAATCAAATCAACATATCAAACATTGCTCTGCTAAGGCCTGCCTTGTCCTGTACACAATTTAAAATTTGCCACAAAGTTCTAGAAGGGCATTGGGTTAGGAGGCCAGTGGAAAATGATAAATTGTTGACTACCACTTCAGTTCAGGCAGGATGATTAGGCCTACTGAAATATGAAGGGCCAACTGGAGGACATGTCATCAAGGTCCCTTCTGTCCTAGTCAGTGGTGTCTTGGAGGGGGGTCAAAAAAGCCAAGATCATTAAAGCCTTGCTCCTGCACATATGCTTGCAACATTGACCCAGATACAAAGGTGCAGGGTTTCCACTGTGCTGCCATGACCATCATTTTGAGTTTGTTTGTTTTACCCCCTCCCACGGATGCCACTTGTAGCACTTTTAAGTGGTGCTTACAAATAATTTAAGAAACATGTAATCATCTCTGAATTGTCCTTTTTGTTACTTCATTTTTCCATGTAATTTCTGAATATTTTGTTATGGTGCTATAAAGCCTGTTGATTTTTTAATTATTAAAAGTATTTGCTATTGTGAAAATAGGGACGCAGTGGCGCAGCAGCTTAATGACGCTGAAAGTTGCCGGCCAGAAATGGTCGACACTTCAGCGGTTCGAGCCCAGCTCCGTGCAGCAGAGCGAGCTCCTGCTTCCTACCCAGCTCCTGCCAACCCAGCAGCTCGAAAACTTACATGAGTAGATAAATGGGGACTTTTACCCAGGTAGGAGGAAAAATGCTGGCGGTGCTTGCACAAGAGACAGGCACCAGTTGCCGGTAATGCGGAAGCCGCACATGCCCAAAAAAGGCACGAAGCAATGGAAACCCTGCCTCCTGCGCTCGCCAGCTGGGCTCTGCTCTAGGAAGGAGGCAATGGCAAACCACTTCTGAAACACCTTGCCTTGAAAACTGCAGGGACTCGTCCAGGCAGTCACCGCAGAATCGGTAACAACTGAGTGCGGATAAAAAAAAAAAAAGTGAAAACACAGAATATAGTTTAGTTTTGAAAGGCACTGAGTAGGAACCTTAAGTAGACAAGAGAGGGCTCAAAATATGATTTATAATGAGGCTTGGTGTTAGTATATACCTTGGTCAAGCAAATATTATTGGTGTGACTGATACTATCATTTTTCTGTCATTCATTCATTCATTCATTCATTCATTCATTCATTCACTCATTCATTCATTCATTCATTCATTCATTCATTCATTCACTCATTCATTCATTCAACTGACCACCCAACCAACCAACCACTTGGTACTGAGTAAAGCAGAGCTAAACCAAGCAACTATTTCTGAGCTATCTTCAGTGCTCCTAATTCATCTGGCCCCATCTCCAATGTAATATCTCTCTGTGATGCAATTGGAAAATGGAAATAAAGGAAACAGGGCCAGACCTAGTATTGGAGAGATAGATGATTCATGTGGCAGATCCTGCAGGATAGGACATGGTGGCAAGAAATGTAGGTCCTGGTTAAACCAGGAGTACCAAAAGGATATATAAAAAAGGCCTTTGTCTCATGCTAAATAGACATCAACATTAGCTCCCAAAGTACATGTTCCTAGCCCTAAACAGTATGTGTGTATGTGTGTGTATCAGCTAAATAAAGTAGGCCTACTGTTGCAGAATTATCATAACTTTGTCCCAACCATCCCTGCCACCTCCAGCTCACTATCCTACCATTTATGATCTCTTGGATCTCCTGGCAACGTCCACAAGTCAGGCACTGTCTCCTCTTAAAAAAGTGAATGGTCACCCATGGCTGTATTACAATGGTTTGGGAACTGACATAGTTTCATAATAGATAGTGAGGACTGTTACAAAACAGCTACCACGCATTTACTGAAGTTGAATTGCAGTGCCAGGTGATGGTGGCTTCAGTGTCAATGCCTTGGAGAATGGCATCTTGCCAATGAATTTCTCTATCTTTTAAATAATAGTGCAGAGGAATGTAGACATTTTGAAAAGCTTGGACTCCTAAAGCCTTTCTTCCATGCACAGTAGAAATGTGTATGTATTAAGTCTGCCTAAGTTTCCAAGTGATGCTTTGCTTCAGTGAAGTTTCATGCAAAGCATCCTTCAACTACAACAATGCCAAAGTGATGAAACATTTGTTGAGGTATCACAATGCCTTACTATCTTACCCTATTTTGTCGTATCCTACTTGGATCATGACATTGCATATAAATATATTAAAAAACATAATTTGCATTGTGCCAATCACTTGCCCCCTTTCTTTCCCTATATGGGCCTTTGGACTACTGCAATTTGAAAAGTACAGCAATGCATCTGGACTACTTTGTTTGACCTCACTTCTTAGGCCCCTTCCAGCAGAAGCTTCTTCTGGTTATTGGAAATTCCAGATGAACAAATTCCACAATCAGCAATAGAAAATCATGAAGAGAACTTTGAAGTTGTTCAGCTTCCTAAATTGGTAATGGGTTTGGAACATCATGTCTAGTGAGAAAATCTCAGCTGTGAAGCAAGCTATAATACAACTGATATATTCTAAAGATAAAATATTTAGTATCCCTTTTCTTATGTACCCTGTCTGACCAGCATAGCTAATGAACTCAGAATCACTAGTAATTACAATCAAGTGTCATATTCAATGTCTTCTGAATTCATAAATATCCCAATCTTCACTGGGAAGCAGATGCTAAAAAAATACCTTTTTTAATCTGCCAGAAAAGAGAAATATTCATTCAACTTTGATGATATTTGAAACATGCCAACAGCAAAAACTCACCACGAACACTTCCCTAAGAAGCAACAAAAGAATTTTCTAGTAGAAATAATTCAGTGCCTTATCATTATGATTCACAGTATACTGGCTCCTGGTGAGAATTAATTTGAAACAGAAGATGAATTGAACATTTGTTATCAATTGTCAGAAAATTATGTTTATTCTCACCACTTTTCTTGTTTCTTTTCAAGAAACATTATTATGACTCACTCCCTCCTTCCTTCTGGCTTTCTTTCTTTCTTTCTTTCTTTCTTTCTTTCTTTCTTTCTTTCTTTCTTTCTTTCTTTCTTTCTTTCTTTCTTTCTTTATCTCTCTCTCTCTCTCTCTCTCTCTCTCTCCTCCTTTGATCTACCATTGAGCATTGAACTTGGTTTGTTTTACCAATCTGGGTTTTATCTTTAGGGCAGGCAACTGCTTAACTTGGTATAAAAGATCCTGAACCTAAAACTGGATAAGGGCTTTCTGAAGGCAATGACAACTTACTGGTGCATGCCTGGATTCAGACTGTTTTTTATTTCCAAAGAAACACAGCTGTTTTTAAAAGAGCCTGGAGATTTAATGGTGCTCATGTGTAAAATGAAGGTTGCTTACCTGTAAACTGAGTTCTTTTCAAATGCCTCTGTTCACTCATACTGAAAACCCAAAGCAGATGCAGACCAAATCAGAAGAATAAGACTTTTTTCTGCTTGATGAAAGAATCCAATAAAATACCATTCTTGCTTATTGCTTCTACAATATAACCTATGACACATGCACAGATATACATAACTACCCACATCAAATATAACCATTCATTCATGTCTCTTTTAGCTCCAGTGTTTCTCAGCTAAAAATAGACATATCTGTATTCTGAATGTAGCAGAATTCAGTGAGTGAGAGGGCAGAACCAAGCCAGTCCATACTAGCAGGATAACGTCAAAGGGAAGGCAATGGACCATGGAATCATGGAACTGGAAGAGTCATTTAATCTTCAGGGTCCAAGACCCTGCTCAGCACAGAGTTCCCAATGAAAGGTGACTGTCCAGTCTCTGCTTGGAACATATTCTGTGAAGGGGATCTTCATTCTTGCACTTAGTTTCACCAGGAATAATGCAGAGTCGATAACCATTTTGAAGTAGGCCCACCAGATGCTTTCAAAAGTAGGTTTAGTTCAAAATAAGTTTTATATCACTCTAACTCTCCACATCAAGCTATAGTTAGCCCATACCCACCACTAAAACATTAAAATAAATTCACACAATAAAACAACAAAAAGCTGTTTTCTGCTGTGATGTGAAATGGAACACTGGTGGCTGGGAATTCTGTGTTATTGTCCTCCATTCCTGAAATAAGCCTTACCCATAGTGAGTATCCCTGATTGAAGAGAAGTACAATTGTTGCAGCTGATGTTCCAGTCATCATTTATAGTCAGTCATTGACATCAACCGAAGTATAGAATTCCTTCCAGTATATTTGGGAATTCCTGAATACTAGATGCACTTTTATTACAACAATAAATATTAATTGTTTCTATAATCCACAAGTTATCCTTGGAATGATTCCTCTCAAAGATACTACATATGTATGTATACTTTCCTGTGCACAATATTCAGCTAACTAATTTTTACCTGTGGTAAGCAACAAGCTGTAACTAGAAAATGATGCCAATACTTCCCTTGAGCGCATAGTTCTTTGTCTCATTTGTGGCTGTTTTGTCTTGACTGGTTTTGCTGTGGGGGCTCATCTTACCAAGATCAGACCTATGCTGGCACCACTGAGGTTGTTCCTCAGTGCAACAACCATGATTACCATCTCTATACAAGGACCAGTTAACTCTGTGTTGGTTCCCCAAGTAGAAGTAGAAATGTTTAGTCTTTGGGTGACTTACATCTCCCCAGATACGTTTGTCATTCTTCTTCAGTCCCACATTCTGATTTACTTATTTGACTGGGACATCTGCACCTATTTGCTAAGTAGGTAGCTTTCAGTGAATGCCGCTGTCGCTCATCTGTTTCTGGCATGCTGAGATTTGAAAGGGACTGGTTGGTAATAGAAATAGTCTTGTACTATACAGTATTTGGACCCTTTTGGGCTCTGACCAGATGTTTGATGGGCCACTGAAGTTACTAGAAAACCGAACCCTATTCTTTCTCCATCCTCCTGTGAAATCTTAGGCTTCTAGTTTTTTTTTTTTTTAACTATATTGAGCTTGCACTGAGTGGGTAATGAATGTTTATAAAGGATTTGCAGCAATAAATATTATTACTGTGCCATTGGCCTTATTTAAACCCTAAGAAAGCAAAATAATTTTTCAGTTTTCTAGGAACCCTATTCTCTTACTATAATTGGTCTCATGTTTCTATCTTGCAATTTCTCCTCCCCTCCTAATTGCTTTATGTTAAATCGCCTTCCCCACCCTCCCTCTTGCTGGAGGAGGCATGCAATTTGTTTTAAAAATACAATGGATTTTTTAAAATGTACAGGCGATGGCAAAGAGATGTGCTTAAGCAAATTGCAGCACTGCCGTTACAATTTCTTTGCCGAAATAGCAAGCTTTACTTTGCATTAGCATAAATAGAGTGGATACATTTCAGAATAAAAACCCAATTGTTCTTTGATAGAACAGCTAATAATTTCCCCCAAACATTGCTGTTGACGTTTCAAACATTTTCATTCCAAGATAAATTAGAGAAATGTGGAACCTTGCCTACGGAAAAACTAAGTCCGTCCTCAGGAAAGAGCATTTTGAGAAGAGATGGCAAAACATACTTAATCACATTCTCCACTCTGATCTTTCCATGTTGGCAGGAAAGCCTGCAGTTAGAAGAGCCCCACGTTCATCTGAACATGGCTCCTTCATGGAATTGGAAATTTGATACCCTGAGTGTGGACCTTCTGCATCAGTACAAGAAAGCTGTAGAAGTTTCCCCTTCTCACTGTTGGATACATTATCAACATCCACCAAACCGTTTCTTTAAAGGTGCAGAATAGAGAAGGAATTATCTGGTGTCCTATGTACATCTGTCAGGCCCAGCCCAAGAACAACAATGAAACAGCCCAGTCCAGTCCAGTCTAGTCCAGTTCCTTTATTTGCTTACACCTTACAGACAGAATCTTGCTAAACTAAATCTATACCACAGCAACTCGTGGATATACCCTGTGAGATTCTAGGGGGTGGCTATCCTGAATCTCTTTCTCTTCTCACACTCCCCCTGCGGACTGTGCTGCCTCTTGCGTCCTCCCCCCTCCTGGAATTCATGCCCTCCCTCCTGATGGCCTTGATCTCCCACATCACTCTCCTCCTCGTAGATACATTCCATCACACCATCTCTATTCTGTTGTCATTATGTACATAAAGGAGTTAAAGTTGAAATAACCAATGGCCATCCCTTTTGGGACCATCCATGCTGATTACCTACAGTATTGGCTCTGGAATGTTCTGCGCCTTTTGATATATGCATATAGAGCTAAATAAATAATGCAGATTATTGCCTCTTGTTCATGTCTCTTTCTCTGCCCCTGCTTTTGCCTGCCTCTTTATCTTGTTTTGCCAGTTAACTGGATTTTTTATATTTACTGATGTTTAATAAATAAACATCAAGCTATATGTTTTTGCTAGCTGAACCGAGTGACGTGTGTGTTTGCTTTGATCTGGATATAGGGATTGACTGGGAGTCAGCTGGGTGCAAACCAAACTGGATATAACCCATAGTAATTTTCCAACACTCCTCCCCATGCTGCCTTTTTCGCAATGCCGTGAGAAGGATTAAAAAGGCCTTGAATCTGCAAGCTTCAGACATTAATACTGAGAGAAGCAAAGAACAAAAATGGAATGAAATCCAATAAGATCCCTGAATTGGGCCTACTTTTTCATAAGTAGCTGTCAGAAGCAATGTTGATTGGTTTCAGGGATATGTAGTTTTGCAGCTCTTTTGGGGAACCTCATATTTGTGCCACTGGAATTCAGCAGCAATCATCAATATTTGGTGTCATGAGGTTTTGGTTGTGTGTTCGCTTCTATTCTCATTCTCAGATTTTAGGGGGGAGAAGATGAGCTTGGCTAGATCTTAAATGGTATTATTGCTAAAGCATGTCAGTTCCTGCAGAGTTTATATAATGAAGCTGGTCTAAACTGTTTTTTTCAGTGAAGATATTATGACTGTACTGTTATTGTTTGCCTTGGAAATGTTTGTGTTCAGCATCTGGCTAAGCTAGCATATTGGTTTGCCTGGATGGAAGTTGTTTCATCATGGCTGAAAGCTTATAACTAGATTTAAAGGTATAACCTCCAACTTGGTGGCAAGCATCTAGACAATGGACGGATCTTTAAAAGCTAAGGAGGGTCAGACCTATCAATAGTTGGATGGGAACCAAAACATCCCAGGATGTTGATTTGACTGAAAGTCAAGGAAAAATGTGCCAAAGAATACAGTGGCAAAGCACTTCCTTGCTGTGGCCAAGAAAACGATACTGTCTGGACTTGCCCATTAAGTCACAGACATCAAGGTTAGCTCAAAGGGGACTTTCCCTTTTAATAAAGAGTTTGCCTTTGTGATTTTGAAGGTCATGTACTGTATCTTGCTATGAGGAAAAGTGGGAATAATAGCTGAATGTTCAAATTGCTTCAGCCTAGAGCTCTAACCATATTGATTATGATCATTTTATCATACATTGCTCTTTTGTTTGTTTATTCATCCGTGCCTCCTTTTGCTTGCATATGATGGAGGATTGATTTTTAAATAAAGCTGTGAGTGATTGGTAGAAATCTCAGTTTGAAAGGGATCTTGAATTGACAATGATCACACTTATTCTAAGCAGCAGCTTATTCTATACACCCTAAGAACACATAGAAAGAAAATCTTCTACACGTTTTAGTGCTTTTGGCTGGGACCTGTTTCTTCCTTTCCAACACAGAATGTTCTCTAGAATGCTTAAAACATACATTCTCAGTGAAGAAGCCTACCCAAGCTGAGATTTAAAAAAATGATTGGCAATTTCAGCCTTACCTCTTCTAATTATGTGCCTCTGTCTCTGCCCTACTTTCCAGATTTTTAATTTTATGTGGCGTACCTGTAAGAAAAATCCATAGCCATTTTGGATCAAAACAGTATGCTTCACACACATACTGAAAAAAACATCTGACGGGACTTTGCTGGCTGACATAGGGGCACCTTTTCCAATCGCATATTTAGCAACTGTCTAGGACACTGATTCTCAATCTTGGCAACTTTAAGCTGTGTGGACTTCAACTTCCAGAATTCCCCAGCCAGGTTGTATGTGTAACTCCATGTGTGTAGTGTTCACCTCTGTGTGAATATCAGTACACAGAAGGGGCATCATTGTCAACATTTGTTCCCAACTTCTGAAACGTGCATTTGGTCAAACTCATTCTGCTTGGTTTGTGTTTGATCAGCCTGGCCTAATATTCTTAACAGTGATGGTGGTGAGGGAACATGATTTAAGGCATGAGTGACCATGAATAGGGAATCCTGGTCCAGGAATGGGCACAACTGGCACACAACGTGAAGCTGTGCAAAGGGCCTCTTGGGGCCCCTTTGACCCTCTTTGAGCAGGAGCCATAATCCAGCAGGAGCCCCAAATGTTGCATAGAATCTGTCTGGGGCAGTGCCACCCCATCCAGAACAAGAGATGGGAGGTCCCCAAATGTCCTAAATCCTGGAGCAACTCAGTCTTACTAGAGTTGAGTCAAAGACTTTTGTTTCCTATCCACACCCTTTCAGCCTCCACCCACAGAGACAAGACCTTCACAGCATCACTCAGACAGCTCAGGGTGGAGATATATAACTGGTTATCATCTGCATACTGATGATACCTCACCTGGAACTGAGGGGTGAGCAGCTTCATATAGATGCTAAACAGGAGAGGAGACAGCACCAATCCCTGCGGCACCCCACATAGCAGGGGCTACGGGCTGGATCTCTCTTCCCCTATCATCACTGACTGGAACTGACCCCAAAAGAAGGAAGAGAACCAGCACAATACAGTGCCACTCACCCCTAGCTCCCAAAGTGCAGAGATCCAAAATAAAGCTATCTTGATAAATGACTAGTCAGCCATTATACAAGGACTTTCAATGAGGAGAAACCCACCAACTCCCCAAGTATTGGTTCCATTTCTGCACTACTTGTACATTCGAACATTTTTCTTCTTACTCATGTCCCTTCCTGCAGCTTATGACTATCATTCTGTGACCAGCGCTCTGGAATGATAGGGGACTGACTGTGGCCTTCTTCAGTTTGATACTCCTTCAGGTACTTGAAGAGTGCTATCATACCTCTATATCTTTTCTTAAGATGAAATAAGATTCTTCAGTGTGTTCTCCTGTAATAGAAAGAAGGTCATCAAGAGCTTTATTAAGCCTGTTAAGGCCAGGCAAGGGACAATAGAAAAGAAAGCTTTCCATGCAGCTATTTATAGACATAGGTCAAATACAGACAAATTGTATCTGCTATTAAAGGTTCTTCTCCCCCCACCCCGTTAACATGTTCACTCTCATTCTTCACTAGCTATTCAGTTCCATTTTCATTCAGTGTCCTTGCTTTTCATAAAACACTTCTTTGTTCTCATCATTTTATTCACAGCTTGTCAAGACCTGCTTCTTCTCCTTTTTTCTCTGAACCCTTCTCCTGTCAAAAGTTTTCTCTCTGAAAAAAAGAACAAACAATAACAATGGCATGTTTTGTTGCCAGCTGAGACAGAAAATAAAGACACACACACACACACACGCATGCATACACATACACATACATACATACATGCATACACACACCCACACACATACACTTTTTGACCCTTGATTTTGGAATAGGAAAATATGCCTCAATCTCCTTTCTTAGTACTTGCTAGTTCTGCTGCCCTACCTGACAACATCATGAGGATGAGGAGGGGAAGGAGGAAAGGAGGTTTTACTCATCAAATAACAAACAAAGGGAGCTACATTTTTGGCTAGTGTTCTTTGGAAATTCAAGTTCCAGGCAGGACACTAGGAATTACCCAGGTAACACCTTAAGGTAAGTGTGTCCACCAAGATTTTTTTGTAAATCCACAGTTAATAGAGGTAGTCCTTGTTTAACGACTGCAATTGGGACTGGCAATTTGGTTGTTAAGCAAAGCAGTTGCTAAGTGGAAAATCACATGACCACAACTGTGCTTGTGATTTTACTTCAGCTTTCCTTTGCTTTACAGTGTCAGAAGGATACAACCCCAAACAGCTGGGTGAGCCCAAGTGGCAGGGAAGGTTTCTGGAACTTGACTCACAAGGAATCTGGGTAAAAGGGCAAGTCTTATAGCCCTTTTTCTCACTCCCCATCCTTTAGAATGCTCACCCCAGCACTGGGATAATTGGCAAGAGGAGAATTGATATTTGTATTTACATTCATTGGAGAGGAAGGGATGACAAGAGAGTAACCAGGCACACAAAAGGGAATACATATCAAAAGGAATGTGCTGACACTGGCTGTTTGCCTAGAATACTTGGGGCTGCAAGCTATGAGCAACTTAGGAGGCAAATGAAAGCCTTTAGTGTGAAACTGATTAGGGTCTTGTTAGTTTCAGATGTCATAACTGTGAACAGTCACTGTCAAAGGCAGTCACTAAACAAAGACTACCTGTATGCTCAAAATGTTTACTTCTTGTTCAGTCTGTTTGCTATTCTGCCTAATGTGCCAATCACTATAGGTATGACTGTAAGATATTTTCTATTATCTACTCATTTTGATTGTTAGATCTATATATTTTGCAATATCACCTAGAAACAAGGAAGATGGAACCACTGGAAATAATAAAGCAGCAAATAACAGCCATAGTCCAAAAGATCACCAGATATGAAGCTTGAATTGTACACTACAGGCAGAATCTCCAATTTCAGTCAAATCAAAAGTGTTTCTACCAATCCATCAATGGAGAGCAATGAACCAGTCAATACCTGACAAAGAAGAAACAGCGCAGTTCTGGGCACAGCTATGGGACAATCCAAAGAAATACAAGAATGCAACTTGGATAAAGGAGGTAGATAAGAATAAAAAAGAAGCTGAAATGAAAGAACTTGTAATAACAGCAGAAATGGGGGAGAAAAGGGCAAAGAAGATCAAGAATTGGTCAACACAGGTGAAGATGAACTGCATGGTTTTTGGTTGAAACATCTGACTGCTCTGCACCCACTCATTGCCAAGCAGTTTAACAACATACTGCAAGGAGGAGAAATTGAAGATTGGTTAAAATCTGGCAAAACCTACCTGATAATGAAAGATCCAGCAAAAGGGGCAGAACAATTACTAGGCAACTACCTGCTTGCCAACAATTTTCAAATTGCTAACTGTTGCGGTAGCTGATGCAGTCCAATAGCATGTGGTTGAAAACAATCTCTTTTCATCTGAGCAGAAAGGAATCTGCCCAAGCAGCAGAGGGACAAAAGATCAGCTCCTAATTGACAAGATGATTTTGGAAAACTGTAAGAGAAGGAAGAACAACTTGAATGTAGCTTAGATTGATTACAAGAAGGCATTTGACTTCCTGCCACATGACTGGATAATCAAGTACCTAGAAATAATAGGAGTCAGTAGAAACATCAGAAGCTTTGTGCAAAGATCAATGGGACAACGGAAGACACAGTTGCTGGTCAATGGTGATAGACTGGGAGAGGTTAACATCAAGAGAGGAATCTTTCAACGAGACTCACTATCACCACTACTGTTTGTCATTGCATTGATTCCTCTGTCAACAATACTGAACAAGTCAGGACATGGCTATCAAACATCAAAAACATTTACCAGGCTATCTTATCTTCTTTACATGGACAATCTGAAGCTATATGGAAAAACACCATCTGTAATGGAATTGCTGCTTAACACTGTCCAAATATACTGCCAAGATATTTCAGTGGAGTTTGAACTGGACATGTACCACCCTGACCATCAACAAGGGAAAAACAGTGAAAACTGAAGGAATCAAGATTCCCAATGGAAATAAATCAAGAGTCTGGAGGAAAAAGATCACTACAAATACCTGGGCATCCTTCAGGCTGACAACATCAAGCACACTGAAGTCAGAAAGAAGGTTAGCAGGGAATACATCAGAAGAAGATCTAAAAGTCCAAACTCAGTGGTAGAAATACTATCAAGGCAATTAACACCTGGGCAATTCCAGTCATTAGATATACAGCTGGAATAGTGGACTGGACTCAAGCTGAACTAAAAGCCCTGGATAGGAAGACCAGAAAAATAATGACAATGAATCATGCCCTTCATCCATGCAGTGATGTTGACAGACTCTACTTACCAAGGAGCACTGGTGGGCGTGGAATGTTACAAGTACACCAGACAGTTGAAGAAGAGAAAAGGGCATTGGAAGAATATCTGAAGGACAGTGAAGAGATGCACTGAAGCTAGTACACCATGAAGGCTTACTGAATACCAAAGAAACCAAATTGGCCTACAAGAAAGACCAAATGAAGAACAGAGAAGAGACATGGCAAGGCAAAATATTACATGGCCGGTACTCAAAAAAAACTAGCAGGCAAAGCAGATAACAACAAAGCCTGACAATGGTTAAGAGCAGGAAAGTTGAAGAAAGAGACAGAGGGGCTAATTCTGGCTGCACAAGACCAAGCCTTAAGAACAAATGCATACAAAGCCAGAATTGAAAAGACAGCAACAGATAGCAAATGGCACCCATGCAAAGAAACTGAAGAAACAGTGGACCACCTAGTTAGCTGCTGCAAGAAGATCTCATAGACTGACTACAAACAATGGCATGACAAAGTAGCAACAGTGGTGCATTGAAATATCTGCAAGAAATACTGTTTGCCTGCAAGCAAGAACTGGTGGGACCAAAGAACTGGGGAGATGGGCAGTATACAAATTTAATAAATAAATAAATAAATAATCAACAAAGTAATAGAAAATGAAGAAGCTAAAGTGTTCTGGGACTTTAGAATTCAAACAAACAAGCACCTGCTACACAACACCCCAGACTTAACAACTGTTGATAAGAAAGACAAAAGAGTCTGGATAGTGGACATTGCAATTCCTGGAGACAGCAGAATAGAAGAGGAAGAATTGGAGAAAATCACGAAATACAAACACCTGCAAATAGAAGTAGAATGACTATGGCAAAAGAAAGCAAAGATAGTACCTATAGTAATAGGTGCCTTGAGTGCAATCCCAAAACATCTGGAGCATCACTTGAAGACCATCAGCATTGACAAAATCACCATCAGTCAATTGCAAAAGGCAGCTTTACTTGGAACAGCTTATATCTTGCGATGATACCTTTAACATCATCAAACAACACCATCTGCCTATCCCAGGTCCTTGGGAAGGACTGGATAGGTGGATAAAAATGCCCAATCCAGTCTAAACAACTGGCTGGCTGTGCGACCAACCATAACAACAACAACAGCAACAACAACAACAGCAACAACAACAACAACGATAACGCTCCCATTCTAGAAACTCTTTAGGTGATCCATGCTTTTGTTTTTTTAGAAGGGAGTCTGCATTTGCTACTGATATATATTGAATCCTTGATTTCATCTCCCCTGTTTATAATGCTGGTTACTGAGCTGCAAAGCTTAATCTTCCTGTTTTGTTCTTGATGGTGCCAACTTGCAACCATTGCCAATTCCAGATCTTGTCTACTTTATTTTCACTTATTTATATATAATGGTTTGCTTCTTCAATTTTCTAAACTGTTTTCCAACTACTCACTTTTATAGTCATTTCTTGCTTGCTCTTTATGTAATCATTTAATCCACGTTTTTCTTCTTCAATTGCTGTTTACCTGCAATATATTGTAAGCTCCAAATTTCTGTGCTAAGTATAGTCGCTCAACGTCTCTGAAACTCTTTTCGGGTTTTCCAATGAAAATGGTCCAATTCAAGCTCTTCCCCATTTACTATACCAGCAGTGTATCTGATTACTGGTATTGCCCATGTGTTTATGGCTTTGATTGTATTTCCACCACTTAAACTTTGAACTGAAAAGTTTTTCACACTTGTTTTAAATATTCTAAACTGGTTTTCTGTTTAATTTCACCATGCAGGATGCTATCTTATTTGAGAATTTCTAGATAGTTGTAGTTTTCTCTATGGGCAAAGGTTTAACGATTCCCATTTTTAAAAAATATATACTTAATTTTGTTTAATTTTTCATTTCTTTTGGGCTGGGCATTGCACATTTGTTCAATCCAAATTCTATTTCGATATCAGAACTATATATCCTCTTATATATTATGTAAGAATTCCATTTAAGCAAAATCTGGGAAGTTCATCTTTTCTTGGTGGACTTTTTAGTTTGTTTTTTAAAACATTTTTGACATTAGGACCATATCACTCATGTCCTGGCTTCAGGAGTAAGGCTGAATGCCATCCAGAAGAGTACAGGAAGAACAGGTGTATCTGTGTGCAGGCCTTGTTGAGGACCCAGGAGCATCTGGGAGAATGCTTGGTTGGAGAAGCCAAGGATGGTGAGGTGTACACATGAGGGGAATGCCAGAATGGGCAGGATAGAGAGGAAATTGTCAGAAGGAGGATATGGAAATGTGCCCTTGCCTACCATTTCCAAGGATGATATGTAAAGCAAGGTCAAGCAATCCATGGTCAGAGAAGTAAACAAAGTCTTGGAAATGCAAAGGAAGGAACCAGAACCTTGATCAAGGTCAAGAACATACCAGGAATGAGGAACAAGATACAGGAGGCATGAAGCAAAGAGCAAAGTGCTGGATCTTGAAGATGCTTCCAGCAACTGAAAGGTGGCTTTATCCCCTCCTTGCTGAGTCCACACAGCCGCAACTCCTCTCGCACAGAGAGCTCTGATATGGGGCAGCTGGCCAGCTTGAAGTTTCAGCATTTTATTGCTTGCTCACAAAGCATTGGCTTTGAGGGGGGAGCAGAGCCTTCATGCCATGGTTGGGGAGTGTCCCCTGTTTCTTGACACCTATGTTGGGGAGGGGAACTTTGGTGTCAGCAGAGGAGTTTAGTAGCACAGTGGCAGAGGAGGCGGAGGGCTGGGCAGCCCCTGGCACCCCCCAATCAACCTGTGTCTTGGAGCCTGCCCTTTGGGGAATGACAGTATCATCCATTTTCAACTGAATGATCCTTCTCAATATTCTTTTCAATCTCTTTTATCTCTTTTGCATTCTTATAACGGTCTTTTGAGTTATCCCAGATGTCACTCCAAAATGTTAACGTTTCATCTTTATCAGCATCTGGGTTTGCAGTATTTCCCATCACTGCATTATAAAACAATTGCTGGTTTGTTTAAAATGCTGGTTTTGTTGTAATAGCTTTACATTTTTTAAAAACATTTATTCATGTAATCAGTGTATATAGCTACCCTACTCAGCACATGACTATTTTCTTTGAAATAACCATGATTCATTTTAATTCTTCTGAGACTTCTTTAATTATCATAGTGCCAAGATTATATCTTGTCTGTAGATTTGTCTTGATCTTATTATTTTTTTTATTTTATTTTCTACAAATTCCTCAGATTGCTGATAGCAGCTAGTAATTTATAGATCATTCTTCTCAATTGAATTTTCCATTTTAGTGATTAATTTTGTTACTTCTGTTCTACTGCATTTGACCACCACCAGCATCATCACAAAGAGAGGGAGTAAGTTGGAATGGTAAAGAGAATAAGTATATTATGACTTGCAGCTGGCAGGCATTTTGTGAGAATATTTTTCACATGTTCTCAAAACAGCTGAAAAATTGTTCTTCCCTGGATTGAGACTTCCCAAAGTGAAGGTTTTTATCAGGATCCATTCTCCTACTCACATTGTTATTGCAGAAGACCCTTTTCATAGCAACCTTGGTCATTTATATGACATTATCAGCATATGACAACACAAGCCAGGATTACCAAGGATAATCCAAATGATTACCAAGGATACTCTGGGGAAAATATCCAATCGTGACAGAGATCACCTTTAAGCACCCAATTTCTGAATGACCCTCTGTTTCAGTTTCAAGAATGAATATTTTCCACTATTCTAATCAACACTGAGTGACTAATTATAAAAAATAGCAATAAAATAAATGGTAATGTGAAACTTGCATGCATTTCAGTGATGTGCTTGTATTCTTCTCAGTGACATGACTGATTGATTATGTTCCATCAAGTTGTTTTCAGATCTAGGGACCACATAGACAGATATTCTCTATGATGATCTATCCTTAACCTGGTCTTTCATGTCTTCCAACAGTGCACTCATCACTACTGTAACTGAGTCCATCTACCGTGCTGCTGGTCATTTTCTTCTTCTCTTTCATTCCACCTTTCCCAACATTAGACCCTTCTCCAGAGAGATAGGTCTTCACATAATGTGTCCAAAGTAGAATAATTTGAGCCTGGTTTTTTGTGCCTTGAGTGAGAACTCTGGGTTGATCTGTTTGATGATCTGTTTTGCTTGTTTTCTTCGCTGTCCACGGTATTCTCAGGAGTCTTCTTCAACAACAACAATGTGACCTACACTAAAAAAAAAACCAAAACACTATTTATAGTGGATACATATTATAAGTTAATTAAATAAGTGGGATGTGTATAAGAGAACTTTCTAAAAGATTTCATTCAAATACTGTTTGGATTTTTTTTTTTTTCAAGGTTGGCTGAAAATAATCTAAGATGTTTAAATCATGTGGGCTAAAAAGCACCCCACTGAGTGTTCAAGGGAAAAATTCTGTAGAACTGAAAGAATATGGAAGAATGACAATATATCTTTTCTTGCTTATTAAATCAACAATTTATGCTTCTTCACTATAATAGAAAAGTGGAATATTTCATTTTTTTTCTTTCAAATGCCATCAAGAATAGCCTTTGGCAATGGATAGGTATGAGTTATATATTGTGAAAAAGGAAAGATGTGATTAGCTTTTGCTCTGCTTAGATATTCCAGTAAGAAATATGGCATTAACAAGTAGCATCATGGGGGGTGAGGGAATGTGGGGGGGGGGCACCACACACATAGATCTGTGAATGCCTGGCATTATACAAAGTCAGCAGGACACTAAAGATCTTCCATAAGAACTCAATGGGACTGAGGAAGGCAACACTGCAAGTCAACTCAACATAGCTCACACAAGTGGACATCAAGTGCAGCATATACCAAGGTGATGCCCTGTACCCGCTGCTGTTCTGCATAGGCTTGAAGCCCCTCAGCCAGAGGACTGGATACAGATACAAGTTCAAGACAGGAACTACCCTTATCCACCTCCTCTACATGAATGGCATCAAACTGTATGCTTAGAGTGAATGAGACATTGACTCGTAGGAAGGTAGTTAAGACTGATGGGGTGAAACTACCAGTGGGCCATATAGCAGACATAGAGACCAGCTACAAGTACCTGGGTATCCCACAGTCACATGGGAACCATGATGAGGAAGCAAGGAAGAAAGCAACATCCAAGTACCACTGAAGGATAAGACAGGGCTTGAAGAGCTAGCTTGTTCTTCAGGGAAGAACAAGATCCACACCATCAACACATATGCCCTGCCAGTCATCAGATACCCTGCCAATATAGTAAGCTGGCCAAAGGAGGACATGGAGGCTGCGGGATGTGAAGACCCGGAAGCTCTTCACAATGTATGGATGTTTCCACCCCAATTTCAACACCCAGAGACTGTACACCAGCCAGAAAGAGGTGTACACTGTCTTGGATGAAACCCAGAGCATCCAGGAGTACATCAGTAAGATGGCACCCAAAGATGAACTGCTGAGAGAATGCCTGAGGCAGCAGCAGACATTGGAGGATGTTCAACTGAGGAAGTGCCATGGCAAGACAAGCCCCTGCATGGGACGTACCATTGACAGATAGCTGAGGTGGCTGACATTGGGAAATCCTACCAGTGGCTGCAAAGGGCTGGACTGAAAGACAGCACTGAGGCACTGATCATAGCAGCACAAGAACAAGCACTAAGCACCAGATCCATAGAAGCAGGGATCCACCACACTATACAGGACCCAAGGTGCAGATTGTGCAAAGAGACCTCAGAGACAGTCCAACACATAGTGGTAGGTTTGTAAGATGCAGGCAAGAACAGCATACACTGAATGGCACAACCAAGTAGCTGGTGTTATGGACAGGAATATCTGCACAGTGTATGGGCTAGACTCTCCCAAGTCCAGATGGAGATTCCACTGGTTGTGGAGAATAAATAGGCTAAGATCCTGTGGGACAGGCAGGCACTGGCCAATCAACCAGACATTGTGGTAGTAGACAAAGACCAGAAGACAGCGATAGTGATAGATGTATCAGTGCCAAGTGACAGCAACATCAGGAAGAAGGAGCATGAGAAACTGGAGAAGTACCAGGGCCTGAAGGAAGAGCTAGAGAGGATGTGGAAAGTCAAGGCCAAAGTGGTCCCAGTGGTGGTAGGAGGACTCAGGGCTATGACTCCTAAGCTGGGAGACTGGCTCCAAGAGATCCAAGGAACAACTTCAGAGCTCTCTGTCCAAAAGAGTGCAGTGCTGGGAACAGCTAAGATACTGCGCAGAACCCTCAAATTCCCAGGCCTCTGGTAGAGGACCCGAGATTGAGGAAGACACATACCACTCATAGGGGCGAGAGGGGATTTTTTTTTAATTAAATATATTTTTAAAAGAACAAAACAATACAAATTTTGATAGAAAAAAGTAAAGGAAGAAAAAAGAAAAGAAAAGAAAAGAAAAGAAAAGAAAAGAAAAGAAAAGAAAAGAAAAAACTTCTAATCTTCTTAACCACAGTTACAAGTACATTTATATTTTACCTTCTCTCTCTAAGGTTACAATATAATTTTCTTCTTTCCATAGTCTACCCTTTCTAGTCATCAAACCCATAAATCACAAGTTAATTTTTTTCTTTTTTCAGCCAAAAGTCCATAAGGGGTTTTCAGTCGCTATTAATGTAGTTATTTTCTCTAATCAGACAAGTCAATTTTGCCATCTCTGCTAATCCTGTCATCTTAGCAGCCATCCTTCCATTGTGGGTATTTCAGAGTCTCTCCATTTTGGGGCATATAATAATCTTGCAGCTGTTATCATACATAAAAACAATCTTCCATAACTCTTTTTTAATTGTCTATCTTTTAGTCCCAACAAGAAAAGTTCCAGTTTCAGTTGAATATTACTCTTTAACATTCTTTGTATCACTGTTTGTATTTGAACCCAGATTTTATGGCTTTTTTGCAAGCCCTTCAGGCATGATAAAATGACCCTTCATGTTTTCCATATTTCCAACATAAATTGAAGTACCTTTATACATTCTAGATAATTTTTCTTGAGTCATGTTCCAACAGTACATCATTTTATAAGTTGTCTTTTAAATTTTAACATAAGGTGAATTTCAGTCCTCTCAGGCACATATTTTCCCATTGTTCCGTCAGTATATTATGTCCAAAGTTCTTAGCCCATTTTATCATTCACTCACTTGTTCTTCTTCGGTTTTAAATTTCAGCAAAAGTTTATACATTTTAGCAATTACATGTTCATCATCTGTACATCATTACATTTCAAATTCTGTCTTGTGCTGTTCAATTCCAAATGTCATGTTATCTACCTTAAATCTTTCTCTTTACTGTGCCTATGAAAACCACTGAAAAATGAACCCCTCTGCAGTCAATTGATCTCTTGATTTCATCTTATATTCTCTGTGCTCTTGTTGTAACAGCTGTCTATATGTTAGCCATTTCTCTTTGCCTGCTATTTCTTTTCTGCCTCCTGATGTTCTGAAGAGAAAAAAAATTTTTGCTTAGTGATCACTGCTTTTCATAGATTCCTTTCCCATTGTCTAATATTACATGTTTCTTTTGCTTATATGTATTAGTCTGATTAGTATCAGACCCTTATGGTTTTGTTTGTCAGGGAGTAACTCTGCATCCTCTTTTAAAAACATCTTTGTTCATAGAATCATTGCTTCATTTGGAAGGTGTCTGACTATTTCTTGCTAGTTCCTAGCCTAGAAAGAACAGTGGAATACTTCATGGGATTCTGCCAATGTTTTCATCATAGGACAGAATGACATAATTAATGGCACAATATGTCCTGAAGAAGATTCCTCAGAATACTATGGATAGCCAAGAAAGTAAAGAAATGAATCATTGAATAAATCAACTCAGAGTTCTCACTTGAGACCCAAATGACCAGACTCAAATGGTCATATTTTGGACATGTTATGGTACTTTCTTGAGAAGTCTGTAATGCTGGGAAGGGTGGAAGGAAAGAGAATAAGAGAACAACCAGCAGGTGGTCTCAATTATGGTACAAATGGGTACACCTTGGGAGACCTGAAGAGCCAGGTCTGGGACAGTTCATCCTGGAGAAAATCAGACTATGTGGTTGTCAAGTCAAAACTAACTTGATGGCACATAATTGATCAATCAATCAGTAAATATATTGCATTGCCTTCTCTGGGTTGGAAGGCTTACATTGCCTTCCAACTTCTCCATTGCATTACCCATTCTTGTTGGATCAGATGTGGCTGCTAGTTTTCTGTCCCTGTAGATTATCATGTCTGTTAGCATACCAGTGTTCATTCATCTTTTGTGTACCTTAAATCTGAATTTATACCTATAGGGTTAAGATTTATTCATCTTAATCTAGTATCTGCTTTTGTATCTGCTTATGCTAACAGTAAATAATTACATCTTTTAATGTTATAATGGGTCCTATAAGTTTTTTAGACTGACTTTATGAGAAGTTGACCATCTAGCTAATTCACACACATGGACACGATATCTAGTGCTGATTATCTTGGATTTACAGCTACTTTTATTACAGCTGGATATGGTTGGAAATCAATGGAAAAGATTGGTTTTGCTATTTTCATTTCTAAGTTGTGTTTTTCTAGTGAATTAGTTCCCCATTTAACACACACACAAATTAATTCAATTTGTTGAAAGAATTAACATTTGAAATTTTTACAGAAGACAGTTTAAGGAAACTGAATGCAGAAGGAAATTTGGTGGGGGAAAAAAGGCTATCTCCATTCCATGGGAGTTAAACACAAAAAATATTGGCAAACAGAGACTAAATTGGGTAACATTAGAGATAAGCAAACTCTTCTGCTGAAACAGTAGTTAAAAAAAAAACAAACCCCACAGCCTGAAATCCCCAAAAATTCAAGAGGCTGAAGGACTTGCCTTGGAAATCCAAGTTTATGCCAGTAACTGCATAACTGAATGCATTTGAAAAGCATGGCTAACTAATAACAGATATATTCAGCCTTGCTGTATGAATCTGAACATTTGTCACTTTCATTTTCATGTAAAGGTGCTGATCATTTTAATGCACTGAGAATTGTAGGAACAAAAATCTATTTGGAGAGTTTGGCTCAGAGTTTTTCTGCCTGTTGTAGTTCCAAAGTTGTGTGATGATTACAATTTGCTTGTAATTCAGTCTTCTGGAAGGAAGCAAATCCTCCATTCTGGTAACAAGGAGAGAATCCAAATCTAGAAAAAAGAGACATTCTCAGGAACTGACAGGTGCTTTTAATAAATTGACTGATCTTTCTTCCCCTTTCAGATCATGCAATAATCCTAATGACTGTCCAAAAGTCTGTGTTTAGTTCTGTAACTAATTTGACAATTGGGATATAGTTTCAAAATCAGAGCTTTATAGATAGTGAAGCATCCTAGAGCACGCACTTAATACCTGTCAAGCAGTTCAAAGAATACTTTTACCTTTCAGCTGCTATTGTAACTATTTTTCCTAACAGAAATAGAAGGTGACAAATAATACAATGTGTCATGATGACTACATGATGGAGAAGTTCTGTGTATTAGCTTGTGCTTCCCTGCTAAGAGGAATGTAATTCCTAACTGTAATGTACAGCTAGTGAGAGGTTTGCTGATGAATAAGTACCGAGGATCCCATAGACATTGAGCTTTGCTATGCCAACACTCAAGTTGTTTGCATAACATCCCTAAGGCACTAGAAGTACAATATACTTTTTAGCCAGGAGGACCTCATCATCAGTGGATCTGAGATGCATTCTGCATTTCACTGAGTTTATGGGCAACACCTTCAGGAATCTCCCTCTGCCTGAGTTCAGCCAGTCTATACTGCAACCACTAACTGTTTCTCCCCAGAAACTCAGGAACTTCTGATGTCTCTTCAACATACAGATGTCCCAAGAGACAGGGGAAAAAACTTCTTTCCACTGAAGCAACATTGCAGACAGATCTGTGTGATGGTCCTCTGGCATAGTCCAGAAGATTAGCAATCCTCCTTTTTTCTTTCACCCAGTATGCTCAAATTGGATTCCAGGCTATGAAACAGAATTGGGAGGTGAGCAGGCCATAGATCAAATGTCCATAATACTATGGCTTTGTTCCATTGTTGAAATGAATGGAAAGGAAAACCTGACTGGAGCAAGATATCAAGGAAATGTGTCTGTTTGGATTCTGTGGCACATTATGCGACATTTGCTACTGACCACATGCCAGCATTGGAAGGCATCTCTAGCAGCAGACATGCAATCTTTCCTGCATGCAGTAAGATTCAGGGTAGGAAGCTGCAGTGGGCTATGAGAGCTATGCATTATCATAACTGTTTTCAGGAAAAAGCCAGAAAAGCATCCAATGAAAGAATAAAGGTACAGTAATATAAATAAATACTAAACAAACAAACAATTATTTGCTTTAGATTTGATAACCCAAAATAGCATTCATTTCAATTCTATACTTTGGCATATCACTCTTAGTCCCATAGTAATATCTAAAGACTTCTTCCAAATTTCCCTTACTTTGGTTTCATCCCAAATAATTTCTTTACTGTGATTTTTAATCCAATTAACTCTGATGGTAGCATCTAGCTTAGCTCTCTTCACTCACTCCCAACTCATTTTCTAAACTTCCTTTCAAAATCACTCTGCATTTTCTCTGCCAGTTTTAGTCTTGACCATTTCCTTGTTTTCTTTGACTATATTCTTTGCAACTATCTTTTTTTCTCTCTCTATAATATATATAATATATATATTATAATATTTTCTCTCAATCTAATTTCTTGCAGCAATATTTCTTATATTCATTTTTGCTCATTCATAGCCTCTTTCACTTCATTCCCTCAAACATCTTTTTTCATACTTCCTGTTAGTGTAACTCTACACAATGCTGTGAAACCTTGTAACATAATTTTTAACTCTGTTCTAACCAGTTTCCACTGTCTAGGATTAACCTAATCTGGAAAAAAGTCAACAGTATAACTTGCTGTAACTGCAATAGTTCTATATGAATTGGAGAGACACCCTTATCTCATCAACATTATATTGCTTGTTAACAAAGGCTTTCTAATAGTGTGGCTTTCCTTAATAATAAAATTTAGCCAAAACAATCAGATTGTTTCTCCTATATTTCAAAACGTAGCAGCAAATCAGACTCTCAGAAACAATTAGCATCACAGTTCAAAATGTCTAAAAAATCCTTACCTTTCTATTGTTTTCCATTCCTCCTTTCTGTAAGCCGGAACCTAGCAATCATTGTATCAATAAATCTTTTTTTATAATTTTGATTGCTTTTTAATTAATACAAAAAAGAAAAAAAACACAAAAATAATAATACACCATCAAGAAGAAGAAAAAAAAACCCATTAAAAGTGCTATTACAAAAAAGTGACAAAAATACAAGAAAAGAAATAAAAACTTAGCATAGCATACTATTATAACAGTAAATAGTTACAAATTGATATATCTTTATCTAATGCAAATATTAGTCAGATGCATATATATTTCCAATACATTTATGTGACTATCATTTTTTTAACCTATTGTATTTTGTATAAATGAGTCCCATAATTCATTATACTTGTCAATACAAAGTCTGCATCTATAGGCAATCCACTCATAAGTGGCAAGTGCAATCAGGTCTTCAGTCCATTGAGTGAATGGGGCCATACATTTATCTTTCCAATGCTGCAATATCAGTCTTTTGGCCATACTAAGGGCATAGAGAATCCACTTATGTTGTCCAGATGTCAGATTCCATGTACTAGGTATATAGTTCAAAAGATTATTATCTTCTGAAAATTTTAGCTTTTGTTGCACAATCATATTTATATAATCCACTATTTTCTCCCCAAACTTAGTATGTATAGGACATTGTAAAAACATATGCTTTAAAGAGACATTGTCCTTATTACATCTCCAGCGAAGTGCTGTTTTTGACAATCCTTTTCTGTATAAACATAGTGGAGTCCAGTAAATTCTAATTATTTATTACTAATTATAATAATACTAATTATAATATTCTTTGTTGTATAAGTCATAGTTTAAGGTCCATTGACACTCTTGCTATAGAAGTTAAGACACTCTCCCATTGTCCAGGCAATATAGAAGCCTCTAATTTTTTATTCCACTCATCCCTTAACATCTGTAATCAAACTGATTTATTGATAACAAATATCTATAAAAGCTAATAGTAGTTTTTTTTAGTTCTAAAGGTTTTAACAAGTTGTTCTAGTATCTCAGATGTCTCAGAAGCTGAAAATGCTGCTGGTCCAAACAAATGTTGTAGCTGTAGATATTGCCATTGGGATATGTTTGATATATATATTATATTTATCTCTTAATACAGCATATATTAAAAATTCATCATCTACCGATTGGTCCAGAGTCAATACCCCTGCTTCCATCCAACTTTTCCATATCACCATCTTTTTCTCAATTTTTAATATTGGGTTTCCCCATAGAGTCAATTTAGCATGGGAAAAAGGATCAAAACTTTTTTTATTAGACATTCCATTCCATAGCTTTCTAACTGACATAATCATTTCCAAAGATATTAGAGTTCTGTTATAGTTATAATACTGTCCATCCAACCAAAGGTGCTATACAGTATATGTATATTCCAATGTTGCCCAAATCGGAACATTGACACCAGTTGTTGGCTTCCAGTATTTAATACTTGACAATAGGTCAGCTTGATGATATAGCTCCAGATTCAGAAAACTGAATCCTCCCTCATTAATTGGTAGTTGCATTTTCTGTAAAGATATTCTCAGAATTGAAGAACCCCATAAAAATTTTCTAAACAAAGAATGTATTTTCTGAAAATATTTTCCAGACATTTGAACAGGAATTCCTCTCAGAATATAAATTAATCTGGGAACGATATTCATTTTGAGAGCATTCACCTTTCCCCAAAGGGTGAGGTTTAATGACTCCCATCTATCCACATCTAAAGAAATCTCTTTACATATTTTATTTATATTAGATGTTATATTAGATGTTATACTAGATAACTGAGTTATACTTTTTGGTATGCACATACCTAAATATTTAATAGATTAGGTACAAATATGAAATTGATATTTCTTAAATGGACGGGTAACTCAATTTTCACCTACTGGGATCAATTCTGACCTGGACCAATTAACAGAATATCCTGAAATTTTACTGAAGGCATCTATCATTTGCATCAACACTGGAATAGTAGTATGAGATTTAGTAATAAACAAAAGAATATCATCTGCAAATAAAGTCAGTTTGTGTTCAACTGAATTATGTACTACTCCGTAAATCTCCTGATGTTCTCTCATAGCACAAGCCAAGGATTCCACACAGATATCGAAAAGCAAGGGTGAAAGTGGACAATGGGAAAGTAGCAGAAAAAAGCACCATTAACTTTTGCTTTAGATGTGGGTGACTCATATAATATCTTAATCCATTTTATAAATTTCAATGTTGACAAAATAGATAGACAGTACATGTCTGCTGTATTAAATTTAACCTATTTAACAGAAAAACATGTACTGTCTATATATTTTGTCAAAAGCTTTTTCCACATCTAAAGATAAAATTACAAATTGGTCTTTATTTTCATTCAAATCTATTATGTCTACAACTAACCTAATGTTGTCGGCTGCTTGTCTAGTTATTATAAACCCTACTTAATCCTTATTAGTAACGAACGGTATCACTTGCTGTGATCTATTTCCTAGTGCTGCTGTTAAGATCTTTGTATCAGCATTAATCAGAGAAATTGGACAATAATTAGCACACTGGTTTACTCTTTACTGGTTTTGGCATAATTGCAATGTAAGCCTGATTGAATGCCTCTGATAATATTCCCTTATCAAGTATCTCACCATACGATTGACAGAGGTTTGGCACCAAAAGATCTATAAATGTTTTATAACATTCTATAGGAAATCCATCCAATCCTGGTGTTTTACCACTTGCAATTTTTAAAATTGTTTAGTCTCTACCTCAGATAGTGGAGCAAATAAAAGTTGTTTTTGTGTATCATCTAGGTATGGTAGATTTATATTATCTAATAAGGCCTCTATATCCTTATTCAATATATTCTCTGGTTTGCTATATAATTCTGAATAAAATTTTTAAAAATGGACAATTTATTTCCTTTGAAGTTTTATATATTCCATCTCTTCATCTCTAATAATTGGAATCGTAGCCCTATCTTTCTTTTATTTTAAATGATTAGCCAAAATTTTACCTGGTCTTTTACCATTCTCCCAATATCTCTGTCATAAGCACATTAGCATGAACTCTGTCTGCTGATATTAAAGTATTTAATTCATATTTCTTCTTCTGTATTTCTGTATTCAAAGTAGTAGATGGGCTTCTAACCATCTGTGCCCATAAATGTTTCAATTCATATTTCAAATTATTTTCCCTTTTATTTTTAATCTTATTTTTATATGATGTATAAGCAATAATTTGACCTCGGATATAAGATTTATATGCTTCCCATTCAAAAATTTGGGCACCTGATGTTCCTGAATTCAAATTAAAGTACTGCAAAGTCTCTACCCTCATTTGTTGTACAAATGCTTTATCATTCAACAGAGAAACATCAAAATACCAATTTCTCGATGCCTTAACCAGATTCTGAAACAACAATTCAAAGTAATTGCACTATGATCTGATACATAACAAAGGTCAATATTACATTCCTGAATTAGATAATATAGAATTGATGATATTAAGAAATAATCAAGTCTAAAAAAATTCTGGTGCACATTTGAATAAAATGCTTATTCTATTTTAGTTGGATGCATCATTGTAACAATAAATCTAGTAGCTTTCCTTCTCAAAGTTGTGCTCCATTTTTCTTCAACCTTGACCATATACCCAGACCCCTAATCAGTTCCTCCTAGGACTTGATATGCTGTTAACATTACTTCAACTGTCAGAAACCCTTTCTTTTCTTGCTCAGAAAATGACAGTGGATAAAACTCTAAAACCAGCAGCTTCTTAGACCTGTCCCAGGATCCAGACTGTCCTGTGGTTTTGTCACTGAGAAAGTTTCCAAACTTTTATAGTAAAACATTTCATGAAACTAATTGTTTACATTTGTTTATCAGTCAGCAATCCAAAATACCTCTCTGTTACCAGCTTTGCACTTTCACACTCCCCCCTTTCTCTCCAGGGGGCTGGTTTTGATGCATGTCTTAAGAATAAGTAACATATCAGGGAAACAGAAAATAACTAGTAGCTAGTACATTAGAAAAAATGGAGACCACGCAGTTGCTTTTAGTCTAAAGCTTAAAAGAGGTTTCATGCACAAAAGCACAGAGGAAAAATTGATACATATCACTGTAGTTCCTCCTTATGGTAAATATCCTCCTCAACAATCTTGCAAATGTGGCTTACATTTTTCTTTCCCAGATCAGAACTTTCCATTCTATCCATTTCAGTCCACTGCTCAAGCTTTTATAGATCTTTTGCAATCTTCCTTTTCATCTAAAGTATTTGTTCCTCTAAGTCATCACAAGTTGGGCCCATAGATATCGATGTCAACTGCTCACTATGGCTTTAGTCAGTTGAGGCTATCACATAATGCTTTTTAGTAAGATAGAGCAGGTTATCAGCCTTAGTCATACCCATTCTACTTATAGCACTTCCTGCTAATGATAAAAACAGCTTTTGGCAAATTTGGGACCATATGCCACAAATACAAGCAAAGCCCTTGGAGACATCCCATCAGTTAGGAGGCATATGCACTGTACTGACACACTCAGGATGCTTTTATTTCTCTTTTGCAACTAATTTATTCTTTTGCTAGATTTGAAACTTCTAGAATATGAATGGTGTTAGGCAGCAAATAGCTTTGTAAAGAATATATGGAGAGAGAAACACTAGAATTAAAAGTGTAAAGTATTCTTGAAGCTAGTGCCTGCATAAGAGATAAAAATAAGATAACATTTATTTATGACATAACATAAAGTATAGGAAAACCTAAAGGAAGAAAGTGATGAAAGCCCTGAGAATATCCATCTAAGAAATAAGAAGCATGTTATGTAGAGACATGCTTAGACAAAGAAAGGAGACAAATGTGCAGATTCCCCTGGTAACCATCTACATCAATTTCCCTAGTGGTCAATAGATTTATAACTGCAAGCCAGTGCATGCAAAGTTGAATTACCACAGAAAGTGATCATTGCTTTTTGTAACCTTTGGACTCAACTAAACCAGTAGATCTCAAAGTTTGCAACCTAGATGAACTGCCCTTCCTGCTTCCTATAATAGGATCTTATATTAACCCCTGAACTCATATTAACTTCTTCTCCCTTTCACAAAATTCCACATGTAATCTTCTTATTCTGGAGACCCCCTAGGTAAATTAGGCATATTATAGCCAGGCAATTCCTCATTCCCTGCCATTGCCCCAAATCTGGGGTTCTCATGAATTCCTGTGTATCCCTGGCCAGACTTTCTCCTGATTGTCCAGGTTCTCATGACTATAAATGAAGGAATGGTCTTTTGTGCATCTTCTTATCCTGCTTCCCCAAAAAGTGGATGGAAACATGTTTGTCCTCCTGGCAGGAGGATTGGCAAACTGGTGAATGGATGGATTGCACTGTATTCATGGGTAAAAATTATGTTTGGTATATGCATGAGAATCTGTATGAACTTAGAAAGCCCCCTCTCCCTTGCTGCCACAGTAATTGCCCTTGCTGTCTCCCAAACTGACTAGCCTATTCTCAGTGCTGGATAGTTTCTTCTCTGCATGCGCAAGTGGTGATCAAGAGATAAACTGCCCAGAGTTGCTCTGCAGTGAGATAGTTGGTGACAAATTTGAAAAATAAATACACACATACATACATACATACATACATACATACATACATACATACCTCAAACAATTATCCTTGCTGCCTCTCTGCAGGCTCCTCCCACATTTCATCTGAGAATGCATGGATCCTGACTCCCCTCTACAGAAATAAAATAAAGGAACTTGCTAGTGATTTATTTCACCTCTCTCCATAATCCATTTGTCTGCTGTGAAGAGAATGCAAACCTTCTGGAAGTTAGCTGGGTGATGGATGATTGTCTGACTGCATTGTTTATCTTCAGAAGTCTTCAGAAACCTGGCTGGCTGGGAAGGAAATGGAAATAGAATGAAATGGGCAAAGGAGAAAGTGGGTGTATCGGAGAATAAGAAGAGGCCCAAACGTATATACTTACTGAGTGCCTGAGTGAATGATCCCTGAGGAGGGTAGAAATGGAATGGCAGGATGAGAAGAAATTTGGAGAAGCAGCAAAATTTTTTGGAATAACATCTCAGAAAGATAACCATAGAGGAAAGGAGAAGTCCTGTGAAACATCCAGACATTGAATAATGTCACAAATGGGTTTCCAAGGAAAAGATTGTGTAGATAATGGGGGTTCAGAAAGACATGGGAGGAGAGCAAACAAAAATTGTGTGTCTTCCAGAAGTGATTGGCATCATTTGAATAACCAGAAAATGTTATATACCTGGATGTTCAGTAACACAGTAAAATGCTCATGTGGAAAGGCTCTGAATGGTTCTTACCCTTACACTGAATATTTCTAAATCCTCCTATTAACATAGTACAGAGAGAGAGCCCAGAAAAGAAAGTATTGCAGAAAAGAAGATATACAGTGTATATCTTGTTATACAGAAACTGTACACCAAAAGATTTACTTTCCAAGCTGAAACAAGAATATATGATGATTAAAAGACAATTAGTATCATATCTTAAAGGATCATTTCTTATTCCCAGCTGAACAAAATGAATTTTTTTCAGGACCACATCAGATGTGGAACAGTAATGTTCCAACTTCAAACCTCCTGGAATTCTGAAAATGATCACTTCCCAGAGCTAATGCACCTTCCAATTCTAATCGCCCCACTCCCCTTTCATGTAAAGTATCTGCCTTCATTTCTGCTCCTTGGCATAAAAGTGAGGCATAAGTCAAGCAAACAAACAAGACTTTAAGGCTACAACTACTTTAGCTCAGTGATATACAGGGAGAGAGTAGGGAAGAAGAATCTTTTATGAGGAGCTGCCTCTTTCTGACAGCCAGGTGGGGTTGAGTGTCCATTGGATTCCAGACCATGTGTCAATACATGGGATATGTCTCCTAGCCAGGGAATGCTGGCAATATTATGCGTCTTCCAAGGTAGTGTCTTGATTAGAGATTCTACTTTGCACAGAAAAGAATGAGCATGCTTGGGGCACTGGAGTTGGGTGACCAATAATATTTAATTAATTAATATTTGGTTTTTCACTGCTAATAAATGATCCAGAATGTGCCAAAATTGACTGGCATGTCCTTACTGTAGCAAGGAATCACACATGTCATGGATATGACTAAAGCTGATAACCTAGTCTTCTCTATGTTGACCAAAAGCCATGATGCTGAGCAGAGGTCAATATCTATGGGACCATCTGGTGATGGCCACGATGTATGAAAGATTGTGATTTGAAATGTAAAGTGTAAATGGTAAAGAGAATGAATAAATTAGAGATTAGATAGATAGATAGATAGATAGATAGATAGATAGATAGATAGATAGATAGACAGACAGACAGACAGACAGACAGACAGACAGACAGACAGACAGACAGAGTCAGGCCTAGCCCAAGGAACTCTAAGAGACAAGCAAAATCAGTTCAGCTATGTTTATTAGCTACAACCTCTAGCAAGAATCTTCCCAGACTGAAACCCCAGGTCCCAAGTCAGCCAGCCACAACAGTGTGAATTCCTCAGGGAGGTGTCAGTCTCATCCTCTTGTAGTTCCCACGCTCTTGCGGCGAGCTAAGAAAATGCTTATCTCCCTGAGCCTGGCCTTCATAATTCCATTCCATCACAGACAGACAGACAGACATGATAAATAGATATAGATAGATAATAGATATCATGTGACCATGAAATTAAGGAAAGAATGCAATAGCTCTTTAAAAAGATGATCTGATCTTGCATAGCAGACTATATGAATACATGTAGAAAAGTGAAGGTATGGGTGTAACTATAAACAAAAGACTAAAATGAATGTCAGAAAGAATGAATTGATGTAATCTACATTGTTGTGGGTATATTTGAAAGTAGGAACCCATACATTGGTGATACTTGCATCTAATGCTCCAGATGATTATAATGAAAGAAGCAGAGATGAAATTGAGAAAAAATATGGCAACTTACTAAATGAAACTGATCTGAGGGGAAAAACTATTTTGTTAGGTGACATGAATGTATGGATGAGAATGACATAAAATATATTTGGGAACCCAAAAAGGAACGATAGTGGTTCCTGTTTCATGTGTATCTGCTTAGAAAAACATTAGAGGTTGGAGACTTGAATGTACATGTACTTTGGTATGCAGATGAAGCCATATTGTGAGAACCTAAATGATTTACAGGGAATGTTAGATAAACATGCAATGAGGAGTATGGATCTGAAAAGTAATGTGTCAGAGACCAAGGTACACGGCATTTCAGAGAGAATGCTTAGGTGAAAGCATACATAAATGATGAAAAACTAAAGCAAGCAGATTAATGTGTGAACCTTGGTAGAATGTTTACTAAAGATGGGAAGATGGAAAGAGAAATTTTAAGATGTTGCAAACGCTTCCAGAAAGCTAATAAGCAGTATGTGATCTGTTGTGAGGAAGTGTCAGAAAACGACAGACACAGGTTCGGTTGTCCAGTAGACAGAAGTTTTTTTTATTGGGCACGTTTGCAAAGGTGGGTCCCTCCCGCAGCAATGGAGGAACCCCGAAACAAGGTCTGACAGATTTTTATACCCCCTATCTGTCCTCCCCCTCCTAAGAGGGCTTGGCTCACAATCTCACCTTTTTTACCACCCCGGAGCGCCGGTAGGAGAACCGCTAATTAACTGCAAAACTGCAGACATTCCACTTTCCTAATTCAATCAGCGCAATACACACTTCCTAATCCCCACTTGACCCAACAGCCGCCCCCTGCCGTTTCTCTTCACTCTGGTGCGAACGTGCCTTCTGCCTACAGTATTTCCTCCCTCCTGCCGTCCCCCCCAGGGCTGCCCCATCGTGCACAGCGCTCTCCCCTAACAAACATGGTTTGTTTGAGGCCCTCACTTCTCCCTGCCTTCTCACAGAAGGAATGTTGAAAGAAGTAAAAATATCTGTATATAAGAGCATGCTTCTGCCCACCTTGTGTATGGTACTGTAGTAGGGATGTCAGGAGATATATAAAAGTAAGTTGAATGCAGTGGGAATGAGGCATTTCCCTTTCTCTCATGTCTTTAATTTCTTTGTCTTACTATTTATTATTCCTTTTTTGCGTTTTGTATAATATTGTTTATCCAGAAAGAGAATAGCACGATGAGTATGCATGTAAGTTGGAATCTTGTGCCTCCATTTATGCGCAACTTGTGTGTTACTTACATACAGTATATACCTCCTAATTAACTGCAAAACCGCAGACATTCCACTTTCCTAATTCAATCAGCGCAATACACACTTCCTAATCCCCACTTGACCCAACAGCCGCCCCCTGCCGTTTCTCTTCACTCTGGTGCGAACGTGCCTTCTGCCTACAGTATTTCCTCCCTCCTGCCGTCCCCCACAGGGCTGCCCCATGGTGCACAGTGCTCTCCCCTATCAAACATGGTTCGTTTGAGGCCCTCACTTCTCCCTGCCTTCTCACAATCCCCCCTTTTTCTTTTCACGCCTCTGTTGGGCCTCAAACCTGGCTAACAGGATTGCTCCCTCGTCCTGGACCCGGGGCTTCACACACTGGGACAGGTAATTCCCACAAGCAGGGAGGCATTGCATTAAGCAACATACTAGGACCAGTAAGGCAATGAAGCCAATAGCTAGCACAGAAAGTTGTTTTAACCAAGCAAAGTTAGGTAACCAACTAGTGAGCCACGACCAATTCCATCCCTCTGGATCCTCGGATATGCGAGAGGCTAAGGTCTTCAACTTGGCTAGTTTTGCTTCAATATAATTCTCATTGCTGGTTAGGTTAAAGCAACAAAGACCTTGAAAAGATTCACAGCCTTGTCCTGCCCTTAATAGGAGATGGTCTATAGCTATCCGATTTTGAATGACCGCCCTCCTGATCTCAGTGACTTCTTCAGTGAGAGCTGCAATGAGAGAGGATGTAAGGTTGACACTTTTAGCCAGGAGGCAGGCCACCTTCCTTAGGTCCAGATAAGTTCTTCCGCTTAGTGCAGGAACCCCTCCTAAGGAGAGGGCCAGAGCCATGGCTTCTGTTTCGGACAAGAGTGTCACATCACTCTCACAATCAGATGGCAGCTCCCTTTTTCTTTTTTTTTTTGATGGGTGTGCTTGCATTGGAGGCAGGGCATATAGAGAGGTCAGGTGCCCTACGGCACAAGGGCCCCCTGAACTATAGGCTGGAACATAGGTATAAGCTTCATGTCCACATAACAAAAAGAAACCTTTAGTAGGTATAGAGGGGTTGAAGCATAAGGGATATTATAGACCCCTCCACAAGTGAAAGCAGGACCTTTTGAGGGCAATGGGTGGGTACGGTTCTGGGTATTGTTGAAATATACACATTGAGTTGCATTGGTTATCCCCAAGAGATTTAGAGCCATTTGCCTTTGATTAGTCCAGGGTCTTGGTATGGGAGAAGACCCAAAATGATAGAACATCCACCCCCACAGGGGATCATCCCCAGTGATATCAATATTCGCTATCTAAGTAACATTCTTCAATGCTTCCAAGCTGATGGGCATTCCAAAGAAACAGGTGGAAGTGACACCATTCACAGTCAAGAGTTGCCCCACACAAAAAGTTGAGCTGTTCAAAGCTGTCTGTGCCAATTCTACAAAAAAATTGTTGTTAGAGCTGTGCTGTAGAGCATCTAAGCAGTGACATCAGAATAACCTGGATGCAAGCCTTTATGTTGGTCATCTCCTCCCCTGCCTTAGTTCAGTTCCTTTTAAGTTTTACTTTGAGTCCGTCTCCCGGTTGGGCAGTCCATGGTCGGGGGTCGGGAGCTCGCTTAACCTGATGGTAGTGGGTCCAACCCCCCTGTCGGGTCCGAACCGCTGATTCAGTTGTCAGGAGAACTTGGTATGGTCCCTGCCAAGATGGTTTCAGCTTCTCATCCTTCCACGTCTTTATCAGGACCCAATCCCCTGGCTTGTGGGGGTGTTGGTCTTCCAGCAAGGGGGGCCGTTGAGCGAGGAGTCCCTGTTTTCTTAAAGACAAGAGAGATTGTGACAGTACCAAGAGATACTTTCTTAGGAAGGCATCCTTTAGCTTGGGGAAAGGCTCTCCCATTGGAGCAGGAAAGGTCTTCCCATCATCAGCTCGAACGGGGAGACCCCCACATCCTTGCAAGGGGCTGTCCGCATTCGAAGCAGGGCAACCAGAAGTGTCTTTGTCCAAGGTAGCCCTGTTTCCAATCCCAGTTTGGTGAGATGTTGCTTCAATACCCCGTTCCAGCCAAATTTTCCCGAAAGTGTGCACTACTCCCCAGGCGTATCGCGAGTCTGTGTAAATGGTGAGGGACACTCCCTTTCCCAACTCTAGTGCCCATTTCAAAGCATGCACTTCACACAGCTGGGCCGACCTGTCTGCTGGTAGTGACCCCTTCTCTACTGTCTCTCCCTCCGCCGTCACTATCGCATACCCTGACTTCCTTTGTCCCTGCTCTACTCGGCTAGACCCATCCACAAACCAGACCTCACCCTCCTCCAGCGGGACCTCCTGCAAGTCCTCCCGGGTCTTTGTTTGCAGCTGCAACAGGGTGGAGCACTCGTGCTCCGCTGGCTTCCATTCTTTCCGCTCCCCCGCAAGAAACTCCGCTGGGTTCAAATTCCTGTCTGTTCCTACCACCACATCAGGACTTATCTGGAGAACTGTCTCATATTTTAACATCCTTCCTTCTGTCATCCAAGCAGCCGCCTGCTGACTAAGCACACTTAAGATCTGATGGGGCGAATGGACAATCACGGGGCTTCCCAAAAGTGAGTTTTTTTCCCTTCTGTCACTAGCACAGCAGCGGCAGCCACTGCCTGCACACAAGTCGGCCATCCCCTCACCACCGGTTCTAGGGCTTTGCTCAGGAAGGCCACTGGTTGATATTTCCCAGCCCGTCTCTGAGTCAGCACTCCAACGGCGGTTCCCCCATGGGCTGTAACATACAGGTGAAAGGGGAGGGCCAGGTTCGGTAGAGCCAGAGCCAGGGCCGTCACCAGGCTCCTTCGTAATTCTCCCCACTTCTCTGTGTCCCCGTCTGTCCATTCTACCCTGTCAGATGATCCTTTCAACTTCTCATACAGAAACTGAGCCTTGCTCATGTACTCATCTATTCATAGCCGGCAATATCCTACTAGACCCAGAAACCGCCGCACCTCTGTTTTAGTATGAGGGGGCTTCAACTGCATTATCCCCTGTATCCGAGAAGGATCAATCAACTTCTCGCCCTTCCGGAGTACATGTCCTAAATACTTGACCTCCCTTTTCACAAATTGGACCTTCCCTTTTGACACCTTCAATCCTTCCTCAGCCAACCAGTTCAATAAAGCCACTGAGTCTTTTCTCACCTTTACCTCCTTCTCTCCAGACACCAACAAATCATCCACATACTGCAGCACCCGAGAACCCCCGGGGGCCCGGAACCCCTGGAGTTTCTCTTCCAATGCCTGCCCAAACAAGAGGGGGCTCTTGGTGTACCCCTGGGGCAGCACCGTCCACCTCAGTTGTTGCTTCCTCCCAGTCTCCGGATCTTCCCACTCAAAGGCAAACAGATCCCTACTTTCCTCTGCCAGAGGGCATGACCAAAAAGCATCCTTCAAGTCTATCACCGTGAACCACCGATCCCCAGGAGGGATCTTCCCCATCAAAGTGTAGGGGTCAGGCACTACCGGGGTCCAGGCCAAGACCAAATCGTTGACCCTCCTCAGATCCTGCACCAGCCTGTAACTATTGTCCTTCTTCTTCACAGCTAAGATAGGGGAGTTGAAGGGGGACATAGCCAGTTCCAACAGCCCTTGCCGCCTCAGCCCATCTATGATGGGCTTCAGCCTGCGCCTCCCATCCCGGGACAGCGGGTATTGGGCTTGCCGCAAACCTGTCACCCCCGGTTTCAAGGGGATGCTAATTGGGGCGATGCGAAACCGACCCGCCCCCCCTCCCCTGCCCATACCTCAGGGTTCACAACCTCCACATCCGCTTCCCGCAACAAACACATCCTTTCTGCCTGTTCCACATTCCACAACTCCACTCCTAGACTACCCATTAGATCCCTTCCCAGCAGGTTCACTCCCGCCTGTGGGATCAGTAACACATCTGCAGTTACCTCCTTCCCATTCTTCTCCAATCTTACTCCCTCCAGTACGTCTGCCTTGACCGGAGAGCCTCCCACCCCCATCACCGATACCGACGTGCCCCGGGATTTCGCAATCCCTGGGATTAGTTGGCACAGCGATGTTCGAGAGGCTCCGGTGTCCACGAGGAACTGCCGTTCCTCGCCGGTGGGACCCACCGTGATGTTTACCAAGGGTTCCCTGTGGGTCCCGGTTGGGGAACCATGACCCCCTAGTCGTACAGGGGGAAACTCCTCTCACCCGTGGGGCGATCCACCTGACAATCCCGAGCAAAGTGTCCTACCCGCCCGCAGCGGAAACAACCTTGCCTATCCCCAGTCCACCTCTCCCTTCTGGGGTTGACGCCACCTCTCCGGGGCCAAGGTCCCCGGACCAGATGGGGAGAAGGTCGCGCCTCCCTCAGTCCCTCCCCCTTCGTCTCATTCTTGGCCGCCACCTGAACGGCTGCCATCATCATTTGAGTTTTCTGCCTGGTCTTCGCCTCCTCCCTCCCCATATAGGTCTGTTGAGCAATCCTTAGGAGTTCCCCTATCCCCTGTTCGGTCCAACCCTCCTGTTTTTGTATCTTCTTCTGAATGTCTGGCCACGCTTTGGTGACAAACTGCATTTTTAACAAGGTCTCAAAGGCTGGGGTGTCCGGAGTCACGCCCGAGAATTTGGTCAGGCCAACCCGGATCCTCTCACAGAAATCTCCGGGCGATTCATCCTTCCCCTGGGTTACCTCAAAAGCCTTGGTCAAATTCTTCCCCTGGGGCACTGCTGTTCGGATGCCCTCCAAAATCATCTCTTTCATGTCTCTCATGTTCTGCCGATGTGCAGCATTATTGGGATCCCAATTTGGGTCCGCCAGAGGGAATTTAGTATCCGCGGCCGGGGCATTCGGGACGTTTGCATTCCTTCTCTCCCAAGCCCCGAGCGCAGCTCGCCGAATCTGGCCCCTCTCTTCTGGCGTATAGAGGTGGGCTAAAATATAATTCAGTTCCCCCAGGAGTATTCCACCGGGCCGAGAAAAAGTTCCAATTGTTCAGCGGCAGTATGGGTGTTCTCTTGCATACGAGGGAGGGTCTTTTTTTTAATTCCCTCAACTCACTGGGTTTGATGGGAACCGTTACGTAACTGGTGACGGCCACCCCCTATGCGTTCGTTCCATTCGGGACTTCCCGGATGGGGAAGGCACTGGCCGACCTTAGAATAAAGGGCAAGTTCTGAATGTCTTGGTTCAGCTGGTCCAGCTCTTTCCGCAGCCCGGGATAGGCTGGGGGTGCCGGAGGGGGAGCAGTAGAAAGAGGAGGAGGAGGAGGAGGAGGTGGTGGCCCCCATTGGGGTCCAGTCAGCCAGAGGTCCTCCTCATCCTCCTGTTCTTTTTGGACAAAAATTTTTGGCTAACTTGGGTCGAGGCCCCTCCCAATGAACATGGAACCAGACTTCCACATAGGGTTCCTGGGTTAACAATTTATGCTCCACAATGTAGTTTTTTTAGTTGGGTCACCCAGTAATTACTGGGGATTCCAAGAGTATCCCAATGGTAGGGGAATTCGGGGTCCACTAGTGGATATTTTGGCCATTCTTTAGTGCACAAAGTTATCATGGTTGGTTTCTCCAGACCCCTGGTGAATGGACACAACCAGGGTGTCTCCCATTGTTGCAACAATTGTCCTAATGGAGAATCCATGGGGATTCCCCCTACTGCATTTTTCCCACTGGCCCCTGGCCTTACACTCTTACTCTGCGCCTTACCCATCCTTCCTGACTATGTTTCCCACCTTACAGAAGGTCCCGGACTCTTCTCTCCCCTTGCGGCGTCCAACGCCTCGTAACCACGCTAATCTCCCCGAGATTATGGGTAGGCTGTACTCACCAGACCTCCCGGAGGTCCTCTCGTCGGCCGACGTCCTCTTCACTTCTGTCTGACTGGCGATTGGAGTCCCGTCCCGGACCCAACTCTGGGGAAAACAGGAGACACCTCAACGGGGTGTTACGGCCAATTACTCACCGGTTCCCCACAGTCCGGTCCACGTTGAGGACTCCTGGCTGGCTCGCCAATTTTGTCAGAAAACAACAGACACGGGTTCGGTTGTCCAGTAGACAGAAGTTTTTTTTATTGGGCACGTTTGCAAAGGTGGGTCCCTCCCGCAGCAATGGAGGAACCCCGAAACAAGGTCTGACAGATTTTTATACCCCCTATCTGTCCTCCCCCTCCTAAGAGGGCTTGGCTCACAATCTCACCTTTTTTACCACCCCGGAGCGCCGGTAGGAGAACCGCTAATTAACTGCAAAACTGCAGACATTCCACTTTCCTAATTCAATCAGCGCAATACACACTTCCTAATCCCCACTTGACCCAACAGCCGCCCCCTGCCGTTTCTCTTCACTCTGGTGCGAACGTGCCTTCTGCCTACAGTATTTCCTCCCTCCTGCCGTCCCTCTTCACTCTGGTGCAAACGTGCCTTCTGCCTACAGTATTTCCTCCCTCCTGCCGTCCCCCCCAGGGCTGCCCCATCGTGCACAGCGCTCTCCCCTAACAAACATGGTTTGTTTGAGGCCCTCACTTCTCCCTGCCTTCTCACAGAAGGAATGTTGAAAGAAGTAAAAATATCTGTATATAAGAGCATGCTTCTGCCCACCTTGTGTATGGTACTGTAGTAGGGATGTCAGGAGATATATAAAAGTAAGTTGAATGCAGTGGGAATGAGGCATTTCCCTTTCTCTCATGTCTTTAATTTCTTTGTCTTACTATTTATTATTCCTTTTTTGCGTTTTGTATAATATTGTTTATCCAGAAAGAGAATAGCACGATGAGTATGCATGTAAGTTGGAATCTTGTGCCTCCATTTATGCGCAACTTGTGTGTTACTTACATACAGTATATACCTCCTGCAATCTCAATCAAAAGGAAATCAGATCCTAATAAGAACCATCCCTTAAATCTAAAGGATACACCCAATCTAGTCCAAAAAGTATGTAACAGAACAAATAAATAAAGTAGATAGTACCAGTTAGAGTCACTGCCATTGGAGGATAAAGGAAAGCCATCTTCCTCCTTTCCAAGCAGCTAATCTCCTGCCTGCCTGCCTGCCTGCCTGCCTGCCTGCCTGCCTGCCTGCCTGCCTGCCTCCCTCCCTCCCTCCCTCCCAAAATAATTGTGTCCTTCCCTAAAATTTAGTTTCATGTGTCATCACTGTAATTAATTCAGTATTCTGTAATCCTTGAATCTATATCTACAGTATATCCCTTTTCCTTCTTCTTCATGTTGAAATTCCAGCTAAATTTGGGTAATCAAGATTCAGGATCCCAAAATAGCAAGCTATAGAATGAATTTAATAAAATACAGCATCACAGTGCTTTGAGGAGAAGTAAGGAATACATTGCTTAAACAAATACATACTATCCTAATCAAACAAGATGATGATGATGATGATGATGATGATGATGATGATGATGATGATGATGATTCAGCTTCTTAAGACAAATTAGCAGACTAAACTTCCATATCTTCCTGGGGTTCTGTTCTGTTCTGTTCTGTTTTTTATTTTGTTTTTGCTTTTGGTAGAATATAAACATTTTCTTTAAGGAGCTATATATTTTAATTGGCTTCTATGCATATCCCAAAGTGAGGCAGACATGTAGCTGAATACTAAAAGCACATTGCTATCAAGTATGTCTCATGATGCATGCTAGCAGGAAACTTGAGAAAGACAATATATTTTGACAGTTTGCACAGATTTATACCCTAAGGAATTCACTGTCTATGTCTTTACAACTGGAACAATTTATCTATGTAAAAAGTGCTATGTGCTGAAATCCCATTAGATTGCAATTCATGGATTTCTTAGGTGGCAACAGTAAATTTTCCATTTAATTGTTTCCATATTATGTTTTATTAATATGATCTCTTTCTCATTTTTTGGAATATTTCCAGTGCTGAGTATGATAAAACAAATCTCTTGCTTAATCTAACATTTGTGAATAAGATATTTGGTACAAAGAAAAATGTCATTATCTTTGTGGACTATTTAATCAAAATTGTGCTCTTCCATTATAACATCTGTCTTTATATGAGTCAGGAGAAGTGTTGAATTTTTTAAAATGTTGATAGTGTTTCGTGGTTTCTTTCTTTATTCAAGTGTTCCCTATATGGAATTGTCACAGGTATTTTGGGTTCATAACTATAACCAAAAACCTCAGCACACACAAAACCTTTTGGTGAATTTTTTATTCAGAGAGAGAGAGAGAGAGAGGGAGAGAGAGAGAGAGAAGGAGAGAGAGGGAGAGAGGGAGAGAGAGAGAGAGAGAAGGAGAGAGAGGGAGAGAGGGAGAGAGGGAGAGAGAGGGAGAGAGGGAGAGAGGGAGAGAGAGAGAAAAGGAGAGAGAGAGAGAGAGAAGGAGAGAGAGGGAGAGAGAGAGAGAAGGAGAGAGAGGGAGAGAGGGAGAGAGAAGGAGAGAGAGGGAGAGAGGGAGAGAGAGAAGGAGAGAGAGGGAGAGAGAGAGAGAAGGAGAGAGAGGGAGAGAGGGAGAGAAAGAGAAGGAGAGAGAGGGAGAGAGAGAGAGAGAAGGAGAGAGAGGGAGAGAGGGAGAGAGAGAGAAGGAGAGAGAGGGAGAGAGGGAGAGAGAACGTATAGATATCAGTTCTTAGTTTTGTTCTCAAGTGTAATGTTTTCAGCCAATCTAGATTTATGACCCATTCTTTTTGTACATTTAAGGAAACTACTGTCCTGCTTAGAAAGCAAAACTTCTGCTTCTAGCCTGTAAGTATATAGCAATTCTTACCACTAATCCCCTTCTTAGAGTTAAGCAAGGACATTCATTAGGGTTAGCAGACAGTTCCTCAGGCTGTCAATAAGGGTTCTTTGTAAATCTTCCTCCAGAACATGATCCCATGTTGAAATGGGAACTTATTCAGAATGAAGAACTTCCATCTTTCTTCAGTGGCCTTATCTGGACCAGACTCCAGGAGTCTTGATCCAGGGTCCCCTAGTGCTAAATGGATTTAGTAAAAAAAAAAGGGAGAAAATACATTGCTTTATATAAATGAAGTTTAAAAAATCTCCACCAAGATTTCTGAGGAAAGAGAAATTCAAAAATTTCTCAAAGTCAGTACTTAGTACTGATAGCAGCCCAGCTACTTAAAAAGCCCAATAGGAACAAGAATTCTCTCAACATGTCTTCCCTTGTGATTTAATTGAAAGGAGGGAAGTTAGAAAATCTGCAAACTGCTGTATAGATTACTGATCAAGGAAAGAAAATACATTCACATATATCCTTGGGTGACCTCATCATTAAATAAAAACATGAACCCTATACTACTCTCAAGAGAATGTCTTCCAAATTCTGTTTTCTATGAAAAGCATTTCTACTGTGGATTTTCTCCCATCACATTGAATGAGAAGTAGATTTTAAAATGAAGAAGGAAGGGAATTATTTCCTTGATGCAAGGATGTGGACACGCTCACACACATAGACAGAAAAGCATCCTCTACACTAAACGAAGTTTGGGGAAAGAAGATACCTATAAGAAAAAGAAATAGTTTTATGATGACTTAGCAGCTTTGGGAAGTTATCTTGGATTGCTCTCCAATTATTAATCAACCAATCATCCAGGGATGAGTTTCCTTGGGAAGTGTTTGCCAACACCTAAAGTACTTATCCAAACACTCAGGTTGATTACTGCTTTCCTTCAACAGTGGAACAGTTTAGAATATACAGTATTAAGAAGACTGGAAACAATGTGCAGAAAATATCCATAGATCCTGGGGCACCAGTAATTTACTACCAGCACTGTAGTAAACCAGTGCTTTCTTTTCTGCCACTTAGGAAGCTAAAATGAAATCTGACACACAATTAAACTGAATGCTGAAATCAGGTCAATAGAGAAACTTTGCACACATACAGACACCTAGACTGAGGACTCACCTGCATATTCTGCTTGGTTCAGCACAAAGATGCTCCTCTAACAATTTCTTAAGAACATAAACCAGAGTTTTTCAACCAGGGTTCTACAGAAACCTAGGTTTCTGTGAGAGGACATTAGGGGTTTCCTGGGAGATAATGATTTATTTTAAAAAATATTTCAAATTTGGGCAACACACTCTCACAGTGACGAGCAGAGACCAAACAAAAATCTAGTTACAACTCTTTCTGAGCTCTCTGGTAGTGTGCTGTAGGACTGTGTTTATTTGGTTGAATCCATTCTTAATTTTGATGTGAGATAGGGGAAACCATTGATAACAGGTGAACACTATATTGCAGGAAGGAAGGAATATATTGAAGGAAGGGGAGGGGAGGGAGAAGTGCATTTTTCAAAAAAATAATGGATTGATCCACTTAGTTTTTGACATTCAGTCTCTCCCTCCTGTGTCTTTTCCCTGTGGTTTTCCTCTAATTATTTTATCTCATTATTTTAAATCAATTTTTTACACATTTATTCAGTCATGTCTGAGGGTCCAATGTGGCAATTTTTGAAGAGGAGGTATAAGAGAGAAGAGAAGGATTCTAGGATGGACAATACCAGTAAGTTTAAAGATGATAATAATGAAGAATTTAAATCTTCTCAGGCATTTCCCTGCACTGGTACATCAACCAACTCAAAAAAAGTCCGTCTTTACAATGAAAGCTATTTATCAGTAGGTTTTACATGGACTGGTGGTCCAAGTTGTCTTTTTTCATTGCACCTCATGTATGGCAAACAACTTACAAATGCAGCAATGGCTCCAGCAAAATTAAAAAGACACTTAACTTAAGCCCAAGAAGCAAGTTATTTAATAGCAGAACTTATTACACAGCAAAGGAAAAGTCACACTTTGGATGAGAAAGTAATCATGCCAGCGTGTAAAATAATAGTGGGAAAAATGCTAGGACCAGATGCAGTACAAGAAATTGAAAAGGTTCCACTTTCAGACACTACAATAAGTGGGCATATTGATGACGTCACATGATGCTGAAGAAGTTTTATATGATGAACTGAAGAACAACAGCTTTTCTATCCAAGCTGATGAGTCAACTGATTTCACCAATAAATGTCATGTTATGGCATTTGTAAGGTTTGTAAATGATGGTGAAATTCAAACAAACTTTTTCCGCTTCAAAGAACTACATGAAACATGAAAAGGCCAAGATGTATTTAGTTTTGTCTTCGTATCTGGAAACAAAAAGTCTGTCTTAGAGGAACTGTGTTGGCATCTGTACTGATGGTGTTCCATCAATGGTTGACTCCATGAGAGGTTTTGTTTCTCTTGTAAGAAAAGAAAATCCTGATGTTGTCACAACACACTGCTTTATTCACAGAGAAGTGTTGGTGTCAAAAACTCTTGGAGATGAAATGAAAAAAGTTCTGGATGATGCTACAAAAATGGTTATCTTTATTAAAGACCAGTTCACTCAAGAATGTTTTAAAAAAATAAACTGTGTGAAAACCTGGACAAAGAGCACATAAGTCTCCTGTTATGCACAGGAATACGTTGGCTCAGCAGAGGAAGAGCTTTCAGCAGGGTGTTTGAGCTGAAGGCAGAACTGCAAGAGTATTTTTGAGAAAATAGTATTCCACATTTTGCTGAGTGCATTTAAGATGGAGAATGGTTGCAGAAACTAGCATACTTAGTGGACATCTTTCCATCACATGAACCAGATGAAGAAGTCTCTGCAAGGCACTGGAGAAAATGCTTTGCTTTCAATTATAAGATTCTTGGATATAAAAGAAAACTGAATGTTTGGAAAAATCATGTTGCAAAAGGAAATATTGAAATATTTACACTGTTGCTTGGATGTGAGAATGAAGAACAATACCAGAAAGTCTCAAATTTAATTGAAAACCACCTGGAAGTACTGCAAAACAAAATTAATCAGTACTTTCCCTCCTTTCAAGACAAATGTATGATTGGGCAAGGGATCCTTTCTCTGCATCTTCTGCTCAGCCTGAGAACTTCACTTTGAAGGAAGAGGAAGAACTTTGTGAGCTGCAGTCTGATCAAGATGAGATTCAATGATCTGCCCATGGACAAGTTCTGGACTTCTATGAAACAAGAGCATCCTGCCATTCATAGGAAGGCACTGAACATTTTGCTGCAGTTTTCAACTTCTTACATGTGTGAGCAAGCTTTTTCTTATTTAACAAGCATTAAAAGGAAAGACAAATTTGGCCCAGAATTGAGTATTTGTGCAGCAAAAAACAAGCACAGGTTTCACATTAAAGAGGCAAGTTTCATTCTTTAGTTTAAAAACACTGTTAATGCAGGCCTACACATGAAGCAAATATAATAATTTTGTAACTCCTGGCCTATATTTGAGCCTGAAAGTGCAGGGGTGCCCCAAAGCCTGAAAAATATTTCAAGGGTTCCTCCAGGCCCAAAAAGTTGAGGAAGTCTGACATAAACACATAATGTTGCTTTCAACCTGTCACTGGCCCACCACAAAGGCAGCTACCATCCATCTTTCCTTATTCAACTTCACAAGTTTTCCACTTCTGCCAGCACGAGCGGTGCTGAGCACTCAGCCTGCAGCAAATTATTCCAAGAAAAGTTTAGGGAAGAGGGCCTGTCCTAGTTTTCCATTAGGGACAGAAGCTGGCTAGGTGACTTTGGGCCAATCACTGTCTCCCAACAAAAGACCAAGAAGTCCAAAAGATCTATCTACAAACCTGCACTAGACCTGCATGGTAAATTACAGTCCATAACTTTTAATGAAGAAGACTTCATCCTGAAGTGGGTTGATTTGAGCAGAGATATATATCTCAGTGATTAAGATTTCCATCCTCCCAAATCAGCTAATAGACTGACATCAGTACTTTTATAAGTTGATGATGCAATAATCCCTTCCTATCATCCCAGTGAGTTTGAAGAGAGCCTTGAAGAACCTTGTCTCCTAAGTATTAAAAATCCAGTTTACTGTTGAATCTGCTCAATAGTCTGAGGAGGCTGCCAGCCATTCTTATTTTTTCTTTACGGAGCAGATTCTCATTATATGCCGTCAGCATAAGGTCATTTCAGGAAACAGTTAGCTCAGTTACATATTGGCTTCCAAATATGTAACAAAAGAATGAATGGACACAATTTGACATCAGGACTCAGAAAAAGCTTATGCCTTTTAATAAAATTTGTTAGAAAAAGTACTATAGGCTCCTGATTTTGTGCCACCAAAGGCTAACACAACTCTCCTCTTAAGCTTTAACTTTAACTTTAAAAGGAAGGTATGGAATGAGCCTTTTGAGTACAGTCAAGACTCAGAGTATGCTGCTGAGTTCTTCCTTTATATTTTTATTTTTTTTAGTAAATGAGAAATTGCATTCTGTGCTAACAGCCAACTACATCAGGAAAATGGCCTTTTCTTTTATTTCCTCATAAAATAATTATGCTAAGGAAAACAGGCTGTTTTTGTTTTCTTGCATCTACATTATTTACTACCTTTGACCCAATGGCTTTGAGATTCTATTCATTAAAAAAAAAAATCCAGTTATGTATACCACTCATAACTATGTAATTTCTCACTCCAGGTAGTAAGATGAATAGATAAATAATCCAAAGTTCCATATATTCTAATGTTCTGTTTGTTTCCCTTTGTTATCATGATGATTCCACCTGAGTTGTCATCTCTAGAGATCTAAGCAATATTTATCAAAAGGCTTCAAGGAAAAAAAGGAAATAAAAGAAAAACAGGGCAAACAAAATAAAGTATACATTGTCTAGACCTGATTTAGAACAAAATATATCAAAAATAAGAGAAACAGTTCTTTTTTAAAGCCCCAGTTTTCCTCATAACCTAATAGAGAAGGGGGCTAATAGACTGTCAATAACTGCACAGATGCTCAATATAATTTAATATAGGAGACTTCTACAGATACCTTCCAACTGAAGATATTGCAAAGACGAATTCTTTATCCATTGTATGTCCTTCCATTACATGCACTGGATACAATTACAATTGTCATATTTAGGAAATAAATAAAGGCTTATGATAGAGATTAGAACGGAGCAGTTGAATCACAACAGCCAGTACTGTCTCCAGTAATGAACTCAAACGTATTAAGAAAGGCCATGTTCTAATTCATTACCCAATTGGAGAGATAGTCTTCCTGACTTTTCAATTTTCTGTTAGTACTTCTGCCAGCAACACGTACCTACACTCACAAACATTTTCTCTTGAGTATGATGTTTCATGGTGTTACTGTAATTCTGTGCCAAAATTTGCTTGCAACTTTTCAGAAAGTTTTTTTTTTTTTCTTTGAAAGAGGCTTCTGTTCTCCGGGAATTTCTTTTTAATTTCACTTGTATTTTTGAGCTTCCATTATTGTTGGAAGCAATGGAGGATGTTGCTGCTGGTGTGTTATATTACTCTGAAAACCCCTTGATATAAAGCTTCTTTTATAGTGCCTTGAACTATTCAGAGTTGAAAAATCCCCATGGGAAGTGCTCCTTCATATCCTATTTGGGGATTTCATTAAAGTGTGGGAAGCCAGGGAGGCTGGAGACTACTGAGGAAAGATTGTATAGTGAAAGAATGGAGGAGAATTTTTGCTAACCCCAAAAAACTGCACATCAACAGATGAAAAGAGCCACAGAACCTGCTTTGTTGGACACTGTAATCACAGGGTGTTCTCAATTGAGACAAAAAGAAAAAAGAAAAAAAAGAAAGTGAGCAAGAAAGGACTTTTATCTTGGTGATTACAAACATCATCCTGTATACCCTATTAGGAACAAACAGTGATTGCCATACAGTCATTAGCTGATTAGGTGAAAAAAAGACAAGTTTGTCTTGGGCAGGCACAGCTTTCACAAACTGTTCTTTCTTCTGGGAACCAAGAAAAAATGGCTAGCTTCCAATATATTGTTTATTAACTTTATCTGCATTCTACAATACAGTAACTCACTCTGTAATGTCCTAAATGTACTCTAAAATGGAGCCCTTGAACTGGACGTGCACAGTCATCCTTCTTGACCACTTTGTATCTAAATAAATGCAAGAACTTTACATTCCACCTTTGAGAATGTCACTGAAATTCCATTCTTTTTTGAAAGATCCCTTCAAAGCAAATTCTCCTTGATGAAACTGAATGAGAAGGATAGAAACAAGGGCAGGAATGTCAAGTCCTTCAACATCTGATAGAAAAGTATTCCAGCAACAAGATAACATCATTGTATGCTGACTTTATAGACCTCAAGGCAGCCTTCAACTGTTTCTAGGACCAAGCTTTGGGAGAAGCTGAAAGCTGCATCATTAGACAGCAGGCTTCTCTATTTAATTCAGGTGCTACATACTAACACCACCCTTAAGGTTAAATGTAATAGGCAAGGGTTTCTTTCAAAACCAATTAAAGTACAAAAGGGGGTGAAACAGGGATGTATCTTGGCTCCCTTACTCTTTAACTTTTACATCAATGACATGGTGAGACACTTAAACCACCCAGTCTTTCACCCACCTAAATTAGGGGTTCGTAGCATTGCCCTGCTGCTTTATGCAGATGATGCAGTTGTCCTCTCTACGACACCGATTGGTCTAAGAAGAGCCCTGAGAACTCTGGTCCAATACTGTGCAAACAATCTTCTAGATATAAACTATCAGAAAACAAAGATTATGGCCTTTTCCAAAAGACCAAAACAACACTTCTGGACTATTAACGGTCATAGAATAGGACAAGTGAATAGTTTTAAATATTTAGGTATAATCATGCATGCCTCCGGATCAAGGAGAGCTCATTGGGAATACGCAGCTGATTTAGGTCTTCGCTCTGCCAATGCCATTTTAAATTTTTTTTGAAGTAAAGGGGGGTATTTTGTCCCAGCAGCTCTCAAACTTTTCCAGGCAAAGGCGCTAGCCCAACTTCTCTATGGGTCTGTTGTTGGCTTTCCAGCTTCAAGTGTGCCATACTTGGAAAGAGTCCAAGCTAAATTCATTAGGGCGGTCCTGCAAATGCCCAGATCCCAATGCACAATTACGTTTGGAAACAGGCATGATAAAGGTTGAGTCAAAAGTGCGCCTAGCTTCACTGAATTTTTGGCTAAAAATAAAGTACTACCCGCAGGGCCTAGCTCCACTTATACTTCAAGATAAATTTCAATCCTTGTGGAAAAAGGACATTGAGCTCAAACTCTCTAAGTTAGGCTATTCTATGGCTGGGATTCTAGCGATGGAATATGAGCAGGCAAGAATGGCCATAAAGCAAAGGACAGAGGATATAGAATGACAAGCAGATTTAGGGAAGGTTCCATCCTTTTTATTTCCTCCATGCAGCAAGTTTACTGTCACTGCTGCCAGATATCTAGTGCAGCTTGAGCTCCCCAGTCATTGGAAAGTATTCTCCTTAGCTCGTTGCCATGCTCTTCCTTCAGCGGTGCTGGACGGCAAATATAAAAAAATTCCATTAGCTGCAAGACTCCGTCCTTGTGATGCCAAGGAAGTAGAAGACATGGGCCATGTTCTCCTCTGTTGTATCTTCTACCAAGTCCCACGGAGTAAATTGCTCGCTCCCTTGATCAGCAAGCAGCCTGGGTGTCAAGAATCAGATTACCTTCAAATGCTTCTTATGGATGACCGGCCTTATGTTACAGCGCAGGTAGCCAGGTTCTGCGCGGCGGCAATAAAGACCCGTCAACATCAGATAGGAAGCTAGTGGAAAGGTTCTGCAGTAATGGATTATAGTCAACTAGTATTTTAGTTTGCATTAACAGGTACCTTCAGAATGTGTTTCAAAAGTGTGACAAATTTTACTAGAATTTGTAATATTTTATTATTGTTATCTAATAACTATTAAGTTAAACAAGGTCCATAGGTAGATTTTTATTTGTGTTGGTCAAAGACTGTATTAAACTTTACTATTAGATCTGCTAGTCCTTAATAGGGCAAGCTCCTGTTATATAGACATATTTTATATAAGTCCAGACATTATTATACTCCATATAATTTTAGATACTATGATTACATTTTAGATGTCATCAAACTTTTGTAATTTTAGATGTTATTATATCTTAGGTAAATTGTAGATACTATTTTACTTAAATCTTAGACACGGACTGTTTCATCTGAATTCTGCCTAGATTTTGTGCCAGGTCTTATATATGTATCCTAAATATGTATTAAATGTTATCTAAAAATTCCTTAGTTTTATAAGTGAACATAGGTCACTCATGAACAAACTTCTTGTACTGGTTTAAGACTGTAATAAACTGTGAACTTGAACTTGAAACAAGGGCAGGAGAAAATTTGGGCATGGCTCTAATTATTGATGGTGGCATTTGGAGAGAATGCAAGGGATGGAGATACAATCCAAAAATGCTTTCTATGTAAATAGTATATCAACTGAAGATGTCAGTGCTTAATATAGCAACAAATTCTCACCAGTATCATCCTTCTTGTCTGTTTTTTTTAAAAAAATCTTTTTCTATTATCTATCCAGTAGAGAAAGCCAAGGCTGTTTAGCAAGGGCGGACAGATGTTCTATTGAAATCAAAGTTTCATTACTTGATGCTTCTATTACTGAGATTTTGGCTGTGACATGTTAGGCTGTTAAACCCTGAACTGCATAATTGCAGTGGAAGCCTCAAAAACACTCTTCGAGATTATTGGGGAAGCTCTGTTTTGTCACTGCCTCTTTCATGAAAATGCTATTTACTGTATTTTCATTCAGCTAGGCCTTCCTTAAAATGAGCCTTTGTTGCTTATGGATACCTCGTGATACCTTTTTGTTTTGTTTTTAAATTAATAGTGGAACATTCCAGTCTCCTTCAAGTTGAACCTGACTTCTAGAAACATTACAGACACAGCCCTGCTGTTGTTTTGGCAACAGTATCAAAATGGTTGGCCATTGTCTTCTTTTGGGATTTTATTTTCTTCTTGGAGGAATCTAAAACATCTTTTCAGAATCAAATCTGAAGCACTGTGTAGCCCTAGTGGTCATATTATCACTGTGAAGTCTGAAAAGCTAGGTTGTTAAAGAAGCATTCTCATAGTTCCTTGAAGGAAATAATATATACAATATTCTACAAAAAGCACTTCTTCCCCAAATCTTTAGTGCAGTTTTTACTCACTCAGGGGTATCCACAGGGCGTGGTTAGAAACCAAGATGTTAGATGTGATTGACACATCTAAAAAACTGGTGGATCTTTGATTGCACTGATGTGACTGCCATCTTGATTTTTAACCACATCCTGCAGATATCCCTGGTCACATGTCAGTTTTAAAGATGAAATGGCTGTTGTTAGCAGTTTTGTGCTGACTGTCCATTTGCCCTACACAACTTTCCTGATCCTATGCTGATTTTTTTTAAAGACATTAAAAGAGACAAATTTGGTGGACAATTAATATTTCCAATTATTTGGTAGTAGTCATTATTTAAAATCTGGAATGAATAATAATTATGATAGGAATGTGATGTTATCAAGAGGCAGAATAGCAGGCTTCTACAAACCTGTTCCTCCTCCTCCTCCTCTCAACCCGAGAGGCAGCAAATACCTCCATTTCCATCACCACCAGTTCAACAAAAACATCCAGCATAATCCTCCCAACCCTCAATAAGGAGTCCTTTCCTGTCCAAATTAAAATTCTTCAGTAGCTACAAATGGGAAATCCCTGGAGATATGTTGGTAGTAGATAGAAAAAATGCAAGCACCCACTGCCATAAGTGGGGAGCAAGATGGCTGCTGCCCAGAGTGACAGGTTCTGCAATAGCTTAAGAACTCAGACTAAGTTCGCCTTCCCACTGCTGCTCACTGCCAGCACACAAGGTCCTTGGCACTCCAAAGCACTGAGGCTAGTCTTCCCTGGTTTGCTGCCACCACCAAGCTAGAGAGCACTGCTGCTGGGAGATCCTTCACCAATGAACATATTGTGGCCACCACCATCAGGCTCATGAATGTGGTCAGCTTCTGTGCTCCCACTCTACTACCAAAATTTCCAAATGTGATTGGTGATTTCTTCAGCCCAACTCTGAACACTGAACACCTCCACTGCCATTGAACAGCTGATTGTCAGTGCTGCAGTTCTCTGCTTCCTGGTCAGCTGTCCTATCTCTTCCTGCTCTCAGCTAGGTCTCAGCTACCTTCTTCCCTACCTTGGAAGTTAATTTGGAAGCTCAAAATATTGTTGTCTCCAACAGTAACCTGGGTCCCCCACAACATCAACCCACAGCAATCACAGAAACTCCAAACCTTCCTCGACCCACTGCAACATCTACACATTACTTCAGTGTACTTAACAACCTATCTCCTGTGACCATCATCAGTGCTCATGCTGCCCTGGCCCCATTTGTGACAAAAACAAAAAGTTGAATGTTGAAGTCAAAACAAGGTCTGGGGAAAAAAAAAAAAAAAAAACTCTTCTGGAGCAGCCCCCAAAGTGGTCAGAACTGCAAAACAGAATCCTCAGATCACTGCAAACTGGAATGGTCATCACAGTCCCCAGATTTGGGTATTATTGAAAATATGTGGGAAGTGTCAAACATGCAGTGAATACAAGGAGCCCTAAGAATATTTTTGAGCTAGATAGCTATGCATTGAAGAACAGGGAAAAGTCCAAGAGCAAGAACAGAAAGACTGGCTTCAGGAAATGTTTTGAAGCTGTTCTTTCTGCCAAAGTAGAATGATCCTAATGAGAAATATGGAAAAGGCTGCTTGGAGGAATGATCATGTAAATGAGTCTATGGATGATGATGATGATGATGATGATGATGATGATGATGATGATGATGATGATGATGATGATGATGATGATCATCATCATCATCATCATCATCATCATCATCATCATCTGCAAAAATGAGGATGAAGGAAGGATATTGTATAATGTGTTCAGAGAGGAAAAGGTACAGTAGTTGCAAAGAATATAGTCAGAGATCAAGGAATGGTTAACACTGGAAGATGAACGTGGAAATAAAAGCATATTTTGGAAGAGATGAAAAGGCTATGTGGATGAAATTAAGACAAGTGATAAAATTATTTGCAATGAAACCGATGTGAGAGGATGCAGGAAAATTGTTGCAGATATTTTTGGAAATTATGGTGGCATTTTGAAGAGTAAAATTGAGGTAAATGCTATGAATGTTAATGTCCAAGAAAAAAATGGAGAAAAGGGAGTAATAAATGCTGTGAAAATGGACTGGTAGTGTGAATAGTATAGAAGTGAACTGTATTTAGTTACAGTTTCCTTTCCTTTTCTCTTATCTCCTGCCCTTAATTTATTTTACTTAATACTTCTTACTTTTTTGTGTGCTCTACATTACTCCCAAAAGGATTAGTGTGATGCGTATGTATGTTTGCACAGATGGATCTTTAAATAGTACAGTACATTTGGGAGGAAATCACTAAGTGAAGGAATGACATGTGGCTTGTTATGGGCCTAAATGAGGAGAACAGAGGGTCACCTGTTCTTAATGTCTACAGTTTCAGAGAAATCAGCAGATTCTTCAGCTAATCCATTTAGCTGACTTTTTCAGTGCTAAACAATCCTCTAGGAATGCAGCATGACCAAAAGGACCATTATAAAATATTTGATATTGACTTTTTTATTATCTCTTTTGACTGTTGGTCTGTTACACCTAGCATTTTTAGACTTATCTAGTCATTATGAAGTCCTAAGGGTGGAAGGGAGATGGGAACACCCACTCGTATAGCCTGCATTCTCCTTTTCCTGGGTTACTAGGAAAATATGAAACCCAAATGTAATCTTTAGATAGATAGATAGATAGATAGATAGATAGATAGATAGATAGATAGATAGACAGACAGACAGACAGACAGACAGACGGGAGGGAGGGAGGGAGGGAGGGAGGGAGGGAAAGTAAGAAAGCAAGAAGGCAAGAAAGAAAGAAAGAAAGAAAGAAAGAAAGAAAGAAAGAAAGAAAGAAAGAAAGATAGAAAGAAAGAAAGAAAGAGGAGGAGACAAAGGGGGAGACAGACAAAGAGAGAGAGAGAGAGAGAGAGAGAGGCTGCCTAATTCCAAGAACTCTGGGCAGCTTACATTTTAAAAGCAAGAAAAAATATTGTAAAAAATAGATAGAAAAGCCATACCTGCAAGAAACAACTTACAGGGGCCCAGCAGCCACCCTACCCCAAGACCTGGGAGAACAACCAGGTTTTCAGAGACTTTTGGAATAACATCAGAGTAGGAGCCATACTTCTCTGGGGAGGTGGGGGGGGGGGAGATACTATTGCAGAGGGCAGATACTGTGACACAGAAGTCAACACTTCCTAGTCCTGATAGATGATATTCTTTAACTGAGGGGACCTTGAGGAGACCTACTCTGCTTGATCTTACTGGATGGCCAGAAACCATTGAAGATAGGTAGTCACTTAGATTACCAGGGCCTATGCTATGAAAGGCTTTATAGATGATAACCAGCACCTTGCATCTGGAAGCCCACTGGCAACTAATGCATCTCATGGAGCAGAGGTATCACATAAGTATACCACAGCATGCTCATCACTGCCTACACAACTACATTCTGGACCAATTGTAGCTTCCAAGTGATTATCAAGTTCAGCCCTATGTACTGCACATTGTAATAGTCCAACCATGAAGTACAGTATGAGTGAACCTCTGAAGAGTCTTCCAAACTAGGAATGAGTACAACTGGAACGTAAGATGAATTTGTGCAAAGACCTTCTTGGGCACAGATGCCACCACTCTTTGAGCAGGAACTGAGAACCCAAGACAATCCCTAGGTTGGGCACCAGTCTCAAATGAGGAAGTGTAACCCTATCCATGTAATGGTATGTGTGATGGAATGGAATTATGAAGGCCAAACTCAGGGAGGGAAACATGCTCTTTCATCTCCTGAGGGATGAGGAAGAGATATGATGTCAGGCCTAGCCCAAGGAACTCCAGGAGACCATGTAGATTCAGTTCAGCAATGTTTATTAGCTACAACCTCTAACAAGAATCTTCCCAGACTGAAACCTCAGTTCCCAAAGTCAGCCAGTCAAAACAGAGTGAATTCCTCAGGAAGGTGCCAGCCTCATCCTCTTATCTCTTCCTCGCCCCTCAGGAGACGAAAGAGCATGTTTCCCTCCCTGAGTTTGGCCTTCATAATTCCATTCCATCACATCATGTGAGAAAGACCTTGAGAGATGGGGTGAAGAGATGCTGCCTAGCTGCTGCTGCTGTCAGATAAGAGAGGGCATAGCCCACAGCTGCATAATAGAAGGAGAAAGAGGCTCAGAAGGGACCCTCCCTACTTCTCAGACTGTAAAGAAGACAGCAGGAGATTTGTACTTTCAGACTTGCAAGATTCTGTTAATGCAGCCTTACAATAAAGTAGAATTAGTTCCTGGTCATGTTTCCTGTCTGGTCTACTTGGTAAGACTGACAATCCAAGACTAAAGATGAAAAAGTCCCAAGAACCAAGGAGATGAAATATTCACAACCATAGCTGATGACTTGAGTCTGTTGTTCCCATCCAGACCCACATAGCTCCAGATGCTGGGATAGGAATTTGAGAGCAACACTTGGAAGGCCCAAGGTTGAGATGTATTGTTGGGTAGATTCAGCACACTGATGATATCAGACAATGATCTGGCAGATAATGTCACCCAGTGTTTTATGTAGATGTTAAACAGAAGAGGTAAGAGCATTGAACCCTGAGACAACACACAAATTAGGGCCTGGAGGCTCCCCCCATAAACATCAACTGGAGCCAGCTACAAACAAAGGAGAACCACCATAATATTGTGTCTTCCACTTCCAAACCCCACAACAATACTGTCTTTGACAGTTTCGGAAGTTGCTGAGAGACAAGAAACATAAGAATGGACGCAACCACTCTGATCTGGATCCACCAAAGGCCACCAACAAACATGGTCAATGCTGTTTCCATGTTGTATCCCAACCTGAAATAGATCCAGATAAAGCCTCTGCAGCTGCTGCTTCATCACCTTCTCAACAAGGTGGAGACTGGATGATAGCTTCCCAGGAACATTAAGCAATGGCTTCTTGAGGAGGGACACATGATTGCCTTCTTCAAGATTAAAGAAACCACCCCCTCTCTCAACAAAGCTGAACACCACTGTGAGGACTCAACTACAGGTCAACTCCTGGGCATAGAGGGAAGGTACTGGATCTAATAAGCAGGTAGCTAAGTTCACAGTTTGAAGGACTCTGTCCACTTCATCAGGAGATACAGGTTCAAATTCACTCCAGCTGAATTCATAAGGTTGTTCCCCAGAGACCTCAACTTGAATTGGCCAGTTGGAAACCAATTCTGAGTAAATCTGAACAACTGTATCCACCAGATAGCTTGAATATTCTTCACAGTGGCCCTGTAGATATTCCTGTGGAATGAGTCACCTTAATAAGGGTGGAAAAATAATTATGTTTTGCTGCCCTTGTCTCCACAATTTTAATCCCATACGTATATGGTCTCTTATATGTGCTTAGTGAAACTTGTTCTCTGTGTTCCTCCAACAGGCTCCAGATGTATGTTCTTGTGTTTCATTTCCTGGAGCTCCTGGGAAAAACAAGGTATACTGTGGGATCAGTGCACAGGGAAAAGCCACATAGGGGCAGTACAGTCCAAGCCCTTCATTACCTGCCCATTACAGGATGCAATTAAGACTTTAACCAAACTGCCCACCAGATCTGCAGGAAAAATTCAACTTCCCTTTTGAATTCCAAGGGATCCATAAGTTGCATGGGATGGGTTGATCTAACAGGTCCTATTTCCCTGTAGGGTGGCATGATATCAGTGAGCTGGAAGGCAGTCAGATGGTGCCTTCCAATATCAAATCATGTTGCAATTATGCTAGGAAAAAAACAAATTCAAAGTGTGACCATTGGTATGTGTTGGGCTTTCAGTAACATGGGATAGATACATGGTTTCCATGAAGGCCACTAACTGGATTCAATGCCACTAGGCAGCACATTGAAGTCCCTGAGGACTAGCAACCCTGGGATCTCTATAGCCAGCCTAGGAATGGACTCCAGCAGTTAGGCAGGTATGATGCTGTGCAGCAGGGAAGGTGGTATAACAGCAGCAATCCCAACTATTCCCTAAGCCCAGCTTCAACCAGTTGGTCTCACATCTAGTTCTTTGCAGAGCAGAGCCTGTGAAAGCCTACAGTGACTCATGGGAAATACCCACCCCACCTCCCTGCCCCAAGCCCTCAGCTAATCCTAAACCTGACTCCCAGGCAAGCACATTTCTGAGAGGAGACCAACTCATCTGGGACCACTCAAGTCTTGGCTATGCATGCCAGGACACTATCCTCATCCACAGTAAGATCATGAATAAGAGCAGTTTTATTACAGATTGACATGACATTCAGAACTTAGAGCTTCTGAGGATCTGATTACTTGGTACAAAGGTTGGGTGTCAGGACCACTTTTAAATAGGGCCTCAGTGTCCCCAGGTGTGGCCTGTCCTCCAGATTCCTTTACCCACCACAATCACAATCTGCCTGCCACCTCTCTCTTCCCCACCCAGTTCCCTCCCACCCCTAGCTCCTCCTTCCCAGGCCAAGATAGTCATACCCTCACTCATTCATGCCCTCCCACACAACCTATGTGCCATAAACCCACACAGCTACATTCACCTAAGACCCCTCATAGACTCCCCCAAGCAACTACCCGCCAAGTTGCTCCTGCCTAGGCTCTCAATTAAACATGTTTACTGGGTCCATGCAGATTACATTTCTCTTAAGATGTGAGTTCTATATCTTCAATGCTGCATGCAGCCCCCAAACTCCATTTTTCATCTCTTTTAGCAATTCTGGCCATGTCTGCTGATAACTGACAACCTTATTTCCAACTGCTGGGAGATGAGAAACTCAGAAACCCTCAACCTAGTGATAGTATGGTGGCAAGGGAGCATTTCCAGTTTCTAGGAAAAGGTAAACAATCCCAGACTAGCTTATGTGTGTGATGTTGTCCTTCCAAATTTGCATATCATCACAGTTATTGTGTCTTTTGTTTTTCCTTGAAACGGAGATGAGGTGGAGAAACCAGGACAAGAGCATCACAACTTCCTGGTCTTTTTCAAAACTTTTGTTGCCTTGCTATAAAAATGGTGCTACTTTGAATATGATTGCACCTGCTAATAGCACTCAATGTCTAAAGTTATCCAGCTTTACCCATCCTGTCATCCTCTACTGTGATCAAAAGCAATTCGATGGTTTAATATTCAATTAAACTTTCTTTAAATTTTCTTTATTACTTGCTCTGTTATCTCCCAGAAGGTATAAAGATGAGGACAATATGATAGGAAAATTGAAAGGATTATTGCTCTTTTTCTTATCCTACTTTTATAATTTTTTTTAAATAATTCAAGGTAGTGAACATACCTAATACTCCTTCCTCCTCCTATTTTCCCCACAACAACAACCCTGTGAGGTGAGTTGGGCTGAGAGAGAGAGACTGGCCCAAAGTCACCCAGCCGGCTTTCATGCTTAAGGCAGGACTGGAACTCACCATCTCCTGCTTACTAGCCTCGTGCCTGAACCACTAGACCAGACTGGCTTTTACCTGAGTTGCAGAAAAATCTTATGATCTCTCTCCCTCACTCCCTCTCCCTCTGTCACCTCTTTTAATTCTGATTTGTATTACTAACTTTTATTAATTATTTTATTACTTGCATACTCTTTAACATACCTACCACCATTATTTGCTAATGAAGATAAGGAGAGTTTAATCAAGTGACTTATTAATCATGTGTTTCATATCGTCATTACTGACTCTGTGAATCTATGCAAATAAATAATAAATTTATTTATTATTTATGAATAAAGCCTAAGAAACTAACAAAATAAAGATGCAAATACTCAAAAGCAAAGAAGGACCAAAACATGTACTTGCTGTGTAACGAAACTACTGTTTAAATAGTTTATTAAAATACTGATTGGTGGATCATAATTGGTCTGGTATTACCAAGCTTTCTTGCCAACCCTTTAGAAAACAGCACATCTGTATTCTGTGATTTCTTCCATGTTCACCTCATCAATAATCTAGTTTTTCTTTCCTCCAACAACTATAAGAAAGAAACCAACCAAGAAACCAACCATTTATGTTATCTGTCAATTCTACCTCATAACACAACCATCTATGTAAGCCACTGAGAGTCTTTTAATTGCAGTGGGATAGAAATAAGTAAAACAACACATCTCCCAAGAATTAAACAGGATTCCAAGGAGTCTGTTAACAAGAACAAAGGAAAAATACATTCAGATGTGCAGCTATTTGGATCCAAAGAGAAAATGGTGGTTTATATCCTTAAAAAGGCCAGGCTAGATTTAACATTGACCTAGCTTTCCTGTAGCCATGAGGACAATGCATTCTGAATTAAGGAGGCCCCTGGCAGGTTGCAACAAGTTGTCACATACCTTCTTAGCAGCCCATTAACCTAGCACATGCTTTCTTGGATTATGCATCTGCCATGTGAGCTCAGAAAACAAAATGCCCTTTTCTTTAATGTGCAGTGAGCGTGTCCACCCATCCTTGCCACCCACCTTTTCAGTTTTGGATCTGCATAACTGGGCATTCCTAGGAAAATACTTCAAATCATATATTGAACACTTACACATAATATATAAATTGTGCATCTGGTATTTCAAGTTATAGGTCATATAAAAATGGAGGAACTGGAATAAATCTGCCAATAATGTGGTTGGGAACATATCCTCAGAAGTCATCTAACCTTGCTAAAGCATTTCAGACAGATGGCTATATAGTTCCTGTTTGAAGACATTCAGGAAGATGAAGATACCACAATGGATTGTGAAGCAATCCATTCCACCGATTGACTGTCAAGAAATCCTTCCTAATCACTAATCTGAAAATTACTTCCTGTAATTTCAACCTTTTGGTTCTGTCCTCCAGGGCAACGGAGAACAAGTCCACTCTCTTCTCCATGGGATAGTTAGATAATTGAAGTCTGCTATTCTACTTCCCTTCAGTCTTTTCTTCTGAAGATTAAATATATTCAGTTCCTGTAAGTCTCTCTTCTTAGTTTGCACTTCTCTCGTCACCTTGATAGCCTTGCTCTGAAGTCCCTCCAATTTGTTGAATCCCTTTTGGATTGTGTTGCCCAGTACAGGGCATAATATTCCAAGTGGGGCCTGATCCTGTAGAGTGGGACAGTTGCCTAATCCGCACTTTTCGCTTGCTCCACCACAGGAACAGGTTGCCAACCATCTTGGATGGACAATCTCAATCCATTCCTAACCTGCTGGGAAGGCAACAGTTTTCTCACTCTGCATCAAAAGTAGTTTTGTTTTTTCCTTTCCTTGTAGCCACAAGCAAGGCAGCCAGTCCATCAGCTGCACTTCCTTCTAACCTATACAAGCCGTCCATTACAATAGGTTGGTAAGTGCTCTAGTGGGCATGCCTTGCCCCCAATTCTGGCTCTCTCCCTTTGATGGCCATTTCATACTGAGCCTGGCTGCCATGAAAGGCTGGAACATTGTTTTCGTGTGCTTGTTTCACTTTTATGGGTTGGTGGCCATAAAAATGGTCACCAAAAATCTGGGTGAAATGGACAAGAGTTCTGACAAGTTTCCTTTTTTAGCCTGGGTAGCAAGAAGAATGATAAAAACTTAGGTCTTTTGTTTTCCCCACCAATCCTCAAAAGACGTACTCAGAGAAGGAAAAGCATCTGATGCCTGATTCCCTGGCATGGGTGGGAGGGGAAAAGGACCATGGAATCAACCTATTGTAGGTTGTGTTAACTGTGGCTTGGACAGGATACCTGCCCATGCAGTAAATGCAATATACATAGGGTTAAAAACAAACAGCACTGGATTACAATAGGTGAGGATTTGGGGAACTGGTCTGGAAATAAAGATTCTTAGGAGAAATCATATGAAATAGGATGATTAAAAAGGAGTCCATTAAAATATTAGAAGTTTCCTGCTCAGAACACTGGACAGTTACACTTCCCCAGAGTTCTTTCATCACAGAGTCTCTGGTAAACCATTCCCTGTAATTACAAGACATTCTCTCTCTCCCTCCCTCCCTCCCTCCCTCTCTCTCTCTCTCTCAATGTGTTTATAGGACCGAATCATTGGAAAACTCTGGATAATGCAATAATTGAGAGGTGGATTAATAAGACCTCTTCAATTCCTACATTAGAAAAAAAATCACAAAGTTAAAGTAATGAAAAATCAAAGGATCCACAATTTTATCAAATTTGGATCGATTTTATAATTTATTTCAATAACAATGGATTATAATATGGTAATATTTTAAATATGTGGTAAATTTATGTTTAATACCTATCTCTTTACTTGCTTTTTAGTAGATTTTTTGTATTTTCTATATTTTATTTCTCTGTGAATCATGGATTTATGTTATTTAGTTCCTTGATAATGTTTGTTAATAAATTTACCGTTCAATAAAAAAAATAAAAAAACATGTCTGTGTGTATGTCTGTGTGTGCGTGTCTGTGTATCTTAATCGTTTTCTTTTCCCTCCCACCCCCAAAATGTATGGGAAAGTACAAGTATGGAAGCAATGTTTGGAAACACCTCATCTATCTTTCTGCAGCCCTGCAAGCGTAACTGTTCACAAAATTTTAGGAAGTTTGGGTTTGGTTATTTTGAAGGAATATTGCCATCATTCAGAGAGACAGCTCAGAATCAGATCAAGATCCAGCCAAATCCAATACACATCCCTAGTATTGGAAATCAACACTATGAATATTCTACAGAAGAATAAAAATGATATGGCTGATATCTCAAATATAATCCATAGTAGAGATATCAACATACCCACAGAGAAAAGAAAGCAAAGTTTAATATCAGAAGAAAAGTACATATAAATGCTAATGCAAAGGAAGAAGGCGTCACTCACAGGATATCTGTTTCTTCAGTTTTGCACATTAAATGACAGTGGCATGAGATCACATTATTTCCTTTTACAAAGATGAAAGTGGAAGTTTTGGTTCATTGGATCATTCAAGGCTATAAGGAAACTGTCTGTTGGTTTAATTGCAAATGACAAACAGGGAACAATTTACCAAAAGATAAGTTTAAATGTCAGTTGTTAGTAAAAGTTAAGCTGGCTAGAGGCATCCATTTTTTGCCTTCCAGTGGCAAAAAAGCAACATGACATATTGTTTTTAAGTCAAGAATTTTAAGGTTTTGGCTTGGAGAGGATTCTGAAGCATGTACTCCAGAAAAAAATTCTTCTACATTAGAAACAATATCCTGCGGAATGTGAGCAGGAAAGTGTTGTTGTATTTCAGTCCCATGTACTGGTTTCCAGAAAATTCTGGTTTTCCACAGTGGGAAGAGATAATCCCAGTACAGGTAGTTGTAGCTACTGAAGACATAAATCAACATAGGAATGGAGGCCATATATGGAATGCATATTTATTTTTCTGAGATGCATCTCATTTTATATATACAACTGCCCTGTGGAATATGCTAAGTGGAAAAACACTAATTGTCACTCATCCTGCAGTTCCACATTTGAAAGAAAAACAGGGAATGAATAGATACATGTAAAAGCTCCCTCAAGTCCCTCAATGGCATGGCATGAGAAGGGGCTGTTCCTTGGAGGGATGAATGAAAACAGCAGGAGAATATGTCCAGAACATCCGAGCTGCCTAGATAAAGCAAAAAGGCACCTATATTGGGCAGCAGCAATATAGGAAGATGCTGGAAGCAGATGATCACTTTAGTGACAACAGCAAAAGCATCAATTCATACTGTGCAGAAGACAATGGTAAATCACTCCATGGTTGGACAATACAAGGTGAGTGACAATATAGTCCCAGGTAATGGGTCCCTTAAGTACAATGGAGAGCTGACGATCTCTTGGAATACTGATGGTATTTATGACACAGCTAAAGCCAAGCTTTCAGAGACTTCTAGCTGTTAGTGTTACCATGCAGGAATAGAAAATACTCTGTCCTTATTTATTCAACCTTTGTATTAAACACATATTGAGGGAAGCTGGATTGGAAGAAGAGTGTGGTTTCAAAATTGCAGGAAGAAACATCAATAATCTGCACTATGTTGATGGAAACTACTTTGATAGCTGAAAATGCAAATGATTTGCAAGCTCTAGTAGTGAAAAGGACTACAAGGAGCACAGTGAAAAATTGGAACTAAGATTAAATGTAAAGAAAACCAAACCAATAACAGGTACAGCAACCAGCATTAGAACTGACAATGAAGTTATTGAGGTGGTGGATAACCTCTGCCTTTTAGGATTGACTATTAACAGTAAAGGAAAGAGCAGTCAAGAAATATGTCTCAGACTAACACTTGGTAGAGCAGCCATAAATATCTATTTCCAAGCCATCTTGGAAAAGATATTCAGATATTGTGATGAGTACATGCCTACAAAGATCAGAAGTGTGCAGGCAATAGTTTTCCCTGTGACATTCTGTGGAAGTGAAAGTTGGACTTTGAAGAAGCGGGAGAGAAAGAGTATTGGCACTTTTGAATTTTGATGCTGGAGAAGCCTCCTGAGAATACCATGGTTAGCCAAGAAAACAAACAGATGGAGCATAGAACAAATCCTCCCAGAGCTATCACTTAAGGACAAATGACCTGGCTCAAATTGTTATATTTTGGACACATTATGTGAAGATCTAAGTATCTGGGAAGGGTGGAAGGAAAGAGAAGAAGACAACCAGCAGCAAGGTTGTGATGGGTACACCATTGGAAGACCTGAAAGGCCAGGTTACCTGATGAGAGCTGCAATTGTGAGATGGGCAGCTGTATAAATTGAATAAACAAACAAACAAACAGGTCATCCTGGAGAAGGTCTAATTATGTGTTCACTAAGAATCTTAGTGACCTGATGGCACATAATCAATCAATCAATCAATCACTGTAAAAGCTCCAACAATATATAACATTTTATCCTCACAATTATTTAGTGGGATAGATTAGTTTGACATTATTATTATTATTATTATTATTATTATTATTATTATTTTGACTTGTCCCCGCCCATCTCCCCACAATGGGGGACTCTGGGCGGCTTACAACAAACTAAAATCAGAAATACAATTAAAAGTAATAAAAACCAGACATTACAAAAATAAAAAAGCTAAAAAATCCAAGCGGCCGATAGGGGCCACACCAGGTCGCTAAGGGGCCAGCCATACAAGTAACTGGCCCTCAAATGAGAGTCAGTGTGGTGTAGTGATTAAAGAATCACACCAGCACAGGGGACACTCAAATCCAAATCCCTCCATAGCTGCAAAACCTATTGTGAGTCTTTAGATTTGCTACCTCTCACAGCAGATGGGGAATGTGGTGCCTTGTTCTCTTGGACAAAAGGAAGAATATAAAATCCAGCTTGGTGGCCTCTAAAGAGCCTGCCATTCCATCTTCAGAAAAAAGCGGAAAACACTTGGATTCCCCTTCCCCCGCCCCCAGGGAGAAATACTTCTGGGGTCAGAATAAATGCTTTTTAGAAGGAATGTTTTAATGCTTCCAGTTTTATCTCACTGCCCTGCATGGGCCAAAAAGGAGAAGTACACCAGAGTTTATTGTATTTGTGTTGATGCAAGGTGACTGCCGGGGTAATCCCTAAACTAGTAACATTTCTCCATCTCAAAAGGACTGTTTGTGTGAGTGTAGGAACTGCTTGCAATTGGCATTCCATGCCATTCTGAAGTCGTTCCTCTATCCAAAGCCCAGGTGATAATATGCTGGCTTCAAAGAAAGCGGCGGAGTTAAAAGACTCCCTCTAGAGCAGTGTTGGTCAACCTTGGCAGCTTGAAGATGTGTGGACTTCAACTCCCAGAATTCCCCTGCCAGCATGCATCAGAAATATTCTGAAATACAGGATAAGCTACATTACTGGATTTTTATGTTTAGATTGTTGGATGCCTGCAAGTTGTTCTCAAACATTGAGAGTGTGTTGCAGTGGCATTAGCAAGAAACTGGTGGACTAAGAACTCAGGGAAGTTTTTGCAAAGTACTTCACACACCAAGTTGTTCAGTTAATTCAAAAACATATTCAGTCTTGGTTAATGATGAGAAAAATGTAAAACAAAGAAGAAGCATTGCAGAAGATGCTATTTATTAATGGAGCAAAGGGAAATATGCAAAATATGAGCAGTGAGCATAGGAGAGCAATGAGAGTGCCAGTGAAAAAAACAGAAAGATGAGACTGCCAAATGAAAAGACAAAACAGAAGGGTGTGTGTGGAAACATGGTAGATTGATTGGGGTTGAAGTTAATCTACATGAAGGTAAGACTATGGTGTTGGGAATTTATATTCCAAATGAGGATAAAGTGATGTTCTATAAAAGACTTATGGGGAGGCTAATAGGTTCTTCTATGAAAATTAGTCTTTGATAGGGGATTGGAATGGAGTAATTTCCCCACAATTAGACAAAACTTCTGAGAAAAATATTAAAATCACTCAAGGCAAATTACCAAAAGTTCTTTTTGATCTGATGGACAATTTAGGGCTGGTTGATATATGGAGATAGAAAAATGGTACTTCAAGAGAATATACTTACTTTTCAGAAAGACATAGATCTTTCTCAAGAATAGATATGATTAGAATCACAAAGGATTTGGCTAGTAAGATTTTCAAAGTAGAGATATTACCAAAGACTTTTTCAGATCATAATCCTGTGAGTTTGATTTATAAAAGAAAACCTAGTTTTTTTAGATGGAGATTAAATGAAACAAACGCTACAGAAAGAAAGAATAGTGGAGGACTGTAAAAAGAAGTTTAAAGAATTTTTTGAAACTAATTAAATAAAGACACTCACTTAAGAATGGTTTGGGATGCAAATAAAGCTTTCATCAAAGGTTATTTGATACAACATAGTATCAAACTTAAGAAGAAGAGGAAAGAGAAAATACAAAATATTTTGGATGAGATAAAAAGAAAAGAAGAAGAACTAAATAAATTTCCAGAAAAGATAAGAATCTCTCAACAAATTAAGCTTTTACAACAACAGTTATCTATGTTAACAATAAGAGAAATGAAAATAAAAATGAACTATGTAAAGCAAAATAATTTTGAATTTGCAAATAAACCAGGGAAATGGTTGGTATGTAAATTGTGAAAAGAAAGAGAAAAGAAAACAATACTGAAACTTCAAGAGGGAGTTTTAATGGACAATGTGGCTGTGCAAAAAGCATTTCATTAGTATTATTCTAATTTGTATAAAGGACAGGACATTTCTTTGGAGAAAATAGATGAATATCTTAAAAAACAAAACTTACGGAGCGTTGTTGTTCAGTCGTTAAGTCGTGTCCGACTCTTCATGACCCCATGAACCATATTGTGCCAGGCCTTCCTGTCCTTCACTGCCTCCCTGAGTTTGCTCAGTTTCATGCTCATTGCTTCAGTGATGCTATCTAACCATCTCATCCTCTGCCGTCCTCTTCTCCTTTTGCCTTCAATTTTTCCCAGCATCAGGGTCTTTTCCAAAGAGTCCTCTCTTCGCATTAGGTGACCAAAGTATCTGAGCTTGAGCTTCATTATCAATCCTTTCAATGAGCAGTCAGGGTTGATTTCCTTTAAGACTGACTGGTTTGACCTCCTAGCAGTCCAGGGGACTCTTAAGAGTCTCCTCCAGCATCACAGTTCAAAGGCATCAATTCTTCGGTGCTCAGCCTTCTTTATGGTCCAGCTCTCACAGCCATACATTACTACTGGAAAAACTATAGCTTTGACTATGCGGATCTTTGTCGGCATTACGGAGCGTTACAGAGGAACAAAGACAAATTATGAATGGACCTATAACGATAAGGGGAGTTTTGGAAGCTATAAAAAAGATAAAACCTAAAGAGGGACAAGATTTGACTTTAACAAGAAATTATAGACCAATATCATCATTGAATAATGACTATAAGTTGTTCACAACGATTTTAGCTGAAAGATTGAAAACAATTTTGCAAGAATTTATCCACAAGGATCAATGTGGGTTTTTACCTAAAAGAAAGCTAAAGGACAATGTTAGAATTATGTTGGGCATATTAGAATGTTTGGAACAACATAATGAAAAACAAGCCGCACCGATCTTTCTAGATGTAGAGAAGGTTTTTGTCAATTTGGACTGGACTTTCCTGTTTAAAGTTTTGGAAGATAAGAATTTTGGAGAGAATTTTATAAAATGGGTCAAACTGATTTATACTACACAGAAAAGCACATAAAATTGTAAATGGAGATTTAACAAAACCATGCGAGATCCAAAAAGGAACAAGACAAGGCTGTCCATTGTCCCCTCTCTTGTTTATTTTAGTTCTTGAAATATTGAACAGACATAAGACAGGATGAGAGGATTGTGGAAGTAAAGATTAAAAAAAGAAACTTATAAGTTAAGAGCTTTTGCAGATGACTTGGTGTTGGTTCTGGAAGATCCTTTAATTGAAATAGTAATGGGTAAATTAAAAGAATTTTGTGCATTAAGATGTTTTAAGATTAATAAACAGAAGATGAAGATGTTAATAAAAATGTGAAAAAAAAACCAAGATCAAAAAGATTTTATGAATAAAACGGGTTTTGAAATTGAGAAGAAAGTAAAATATTTGGATGTCACTTTGACAAATATGAACTGTATGTTATTCCAAAATAATTATGTTAAGACATGGAATTAACTTTTACTGAAATATGAAACTGAAGAAGAACAAGTGAAAGAATGTATGATAAAATGGGCTAAATTTTTTGGTTACAATATACAAATGGAACAATGGGAAAATACGTGGTTGAAATGACTGAAATTTTACATTGTTATAACCTTATAGAGAATTTCTATAAAATGATGTATTGTTGGTATATGTCAGCAGTGAAATTTTTTAGAATGTATAAAGGTACTTCAAATTTATGTTGGAAATGTGAACAACATGAAGGGACATTTTACCATCTTTCATGGATGTGTAAAAAAGACAGAAAATTTTGGATACAAATACATACACTAATTCAGAGGATCTTAAAGATTAACATACAACTGAAACCGGAGGCTTTTCTTTTGGGACTGATGGACAAACAGCTAGAAAAAGTCATGGAATTTTGTTTTTGTATATGACAACCTCACTGCATATTATATATATAAAACAAAATTGTCATATATACTGTAAAAACAAAATTCCATGACTTTTTTTGTTAATGAATGTTTATATGCACAGAAGAGGAAAGATTAAGCATTACCCACAATGGAGGAATGGTTGGTGAAGGTGCTTGGTTGCAGAAATGGCTAAATTAACTTCCTGGACTAGGGAAAAGACAATATCTACATTTATTGGTGACTGGAAGACCCTTATAGGCTTTTTGGATGAAATGGGGGGGGAAAAAACTTATGATTTATGGTTTTGATGATTAGGAAAAAATAGATAATAGAAAAAAAAGAGTTTGTTTTTTTAACCATAGAGCTTTATATTTGTATTTATAATTTCTGTAAAGAAAATCAGAAGCTACTTCTTTCTATTTCTTTCTATTTCTATTTTTTGTTTTTGTACTTCTGACTATTTTCTTTGTTCTTTTCTCCTTTCTCTTTTCTTTTCACTTCATATTAGTACTTGTTAGTTTTTATTTTCTGTTTGAAATTCTTAATAAAATTATACTTTAAAAAAGGAAAAATAGGGATAATGTCATTTACCTATGTTACTTACTTACTTACTTACTTACTTACTTACTTACTACATTAGGAATAATGATGTAGAGAGAAAGGTTAAATATGTACTTGCTCCAGGAAACTAGAATAGAGCCATTTTTAGGTGGCAGAAATTAAAGCCAGAGAAGGAAAGAGCCAAGCAATGCATTCCAGGTAACAACCAATTCCAGCATCTTTTAGATTTGGGCTGGTCTGTTATGGCCACCATGTGGAGATCACTTTAAAACTGCTCAGTGTGGCAGATGCTATCACATAGTCAGCTCAGTGTGAGCACATTTTCTATTGAAATGAATTCCAGGCCTCTGCTGTAACATGGAGAAACTCCAGCATCGTATCTCAGCTACATTGTTCAGCTGCTGAGTACCATTGGGTTCGTGTATGAGAGAGATGCATTTCCCATATTTCTAGGCCAATAAAAATATCACCTGAAAAATGTGATCATGTCAGGCAGCTGTTAAAAACAGAAGAACTTGGACATTAAAAAAGGTGACTACCTATGCCCAAATTAGAAACTTTTGAGAGACAAAGAGTCACAAATATGAAGAATATGAAAATATGCTGAAGAATCTGTGTGTGTGGTTTGTGTACAGGTGCGAATAAAAAATGGTCATTTCATGCTGACCAACCAGACATGAAGAAAATGAAAGTCAGATCCTCACAGTAAATGTTTGGTCATTTAGTGGAGAGAGAGAGAGAGAAAGAGAGAGAGAGAAAGAGAGAGAAAGAGAGAGAAAGAGGGAGAGAGAGAGAGATGCAGTGATGAAAATTATAAAACTCAGTCTTAAGTTACCTTGCCTGGAAGTTATTTGCTACTCCTTAGCAATGGCTTCCCAGGGTTTGTGAGAGGAGTCTTGTGTCAGCCTGCACAATTCAGCTGGTATCTGTCACATATAAAATGTGTGCATGTCCATGGCAGAGCCCATCTTCACATATCATACCAAGCCTGACTTTTTAAAGCATTTTTTAACCAAACAGACTACACCATAAATCAGTGACTGGGTGAGAAAATGTTACGCTGTATCTGAGCTCATCATGCTATGACTTAATGGGCTGTGTGAACCCAGGACTATCTTTTCAGGTGCTATATCATAGGTGAACTATATTTGATGGACTGAACTTCAAACATTATAGCAGGTTAATGAGCTTGAAAGAGGTGATTAGCTCTTTTCTGTAGCCAGATGCATCTTTTCCCATTTCAAGTAATGCCTCGATTAAGAAACCAGAACACTAAACCCTGCAAAGATATCAGACAGATATTTACATTTTTAAAGCATTAAATACACTTCATTACAAAGCTATCAGTTCCTTCTTCTGAGAGGCTGAAATGCCTTCTGATACAAGTGTTTGCCTTAATTGCATGTCTCAATTACAGATCTTTTGGCAAGAAGAAATTAAGTGGCATCCTGTCCTAATACAAGAAGGCTGCTGGGGTCCAGCACTTTTGCCCAGGAATTTCTCCCATGTGTAGAACGTTATGCCAATCTTTAAAGCATCTGCTACAGATGATGATGATGATGATGATGATGATGATGATGATGATGATGATGATGGTGTAGCAACAATGCATTGGAATATCTACAAGAAATACAATTTGCCTGCAAGCAAGAACTGGTGGGGCCACAAAGCAGACAAAGTAATAGAAAATGAAGAAGCTAAAGTGCTCTGGGACTTTAGAATTCAAACAGACAAGCACCTGCCACACAACACCCCAGACTTAACCATTGTTGATAAGAAAGACAAAAAAGTCTGGATAGTGGATATTGCAATACCTGGAGACAGCAGAATAGAAGAGAAAGAACTGGAGAAAATCACCAAATATAAAGACCTGCAAATAGAAATAGAACGACTGTGGAAAAAGAAAGCAAAGATAGTACCAATAGTAATTGGTGCCTTGGGTGCAATCCCAAAACATCTGGAGCACCACTTGAAGACCATCAGCATTGGCAAAATCACCATCAGTCAATTGCAAAAGGCAGCTTTACTTGGAACAGCTTACATCCTGCGACGATACCTTTAACACCATCAAACAACCACATCTGCCTATCCCAGGCCCTTGGGAAGGACTTGATAGGTGGATAAAAATGCCAAATCCAGTCTAAACATCTGGCTGACTGTGCGACCAACAATAATAATGTTATTAACTTTATATGCCACCCATCTCCCAGTGACTCTGGGCAATTTACAAATTGTTAAAAACATTTAAAAACAAGGAATAATACAAAAAACAAGAAAACAACACAAAAGAAAAAGGAAAGATGACAGAGATAACAAACCCAGATGGGAACAAAGAAAAAGACGAAAAGGGGGCTTCAATCCCATCTTCTCGGCCTCTGAAATGCCAGGTGGGTGGGGGTCATCTGAATCCAAGGGGGAACCTCATTCCAGAGGGAGGTTCTGCTCCTGAGAAGGAGCAGACTCAGTAAGGGTGGGAAAGAGTGATGTTTCACCACCTTTAATGCTATGAGGTAATCCCTAATGTGGGCTCTTACCCCTGTCCAGTCAGATACACTTTGAGTCTTCCTCCAGTGGTGCTCCAGGCATCCCTTCTGGCACTTCATCTGCCAGGGCTGCACCATCCCACATCATCACACCTTCCCACTCTTTTACAAAGATGTAGATATAATCAATAGGCATGCCTATGCCTGTATCTATATCTGGAGACAGAGGCAGAGAGATACATGGGTGTGTCTGCATGACACACTAAGCTTGATTTAGCATGAGCTATGAGCAAGGTACTTACCCAACAAATGCATGTCAGATTTCCCCTCCCTCCCTTCTTCCTTTATTTTCTGTGTCTATTTTAGTCTATACATTTTTGGGGAGAGGGCCATGGGTCATATCTTCTGCTCATAAAGCAACATGGTATATAATGAGAAAGCTGATGACAATGATTTATCTGTTATTCTCATTATCACTGGGATTCATCTTGAAGGCAGCTTTTTTGTTTTCATCTAATATTAGCTTTTCTTTTATGCCCTAACCGGACCTATGAGGACCTTACGGCTTTCCTGGGAGTTATGGAGATGCAGCTGTAATCTTAACAGTCCCTGAAAGAGGTAAGCAAAGGGCTGCTTCACCTCTTTCTCTTTATCATCCCCCCTTGGATATTCACAAAGGAGAATTATTTTTAAAAAATTATATCAGAAAAGATGTAAAAGAGAGCAAATCCCCATAATTATATAAACAAGTGACAGAGAGAAGGAACTGTCAGAAAAGGATAGAAGAAGGAGTAATGAGGTTAAGGTACACGGGCCCTTCCACACATTACCCAATTCTTTCTTTCTTTCTTTCTTTCTTTCTTTCTTTCTTTCTTTCTTTCTTTCTTTCTTTCTTTCTTTCTTTCTTTCTTTCCTTCTTTCTTTCTTTCCTTCTTTCTATCTATCCATCCACCCACCCACCCACCCACCCACATATATATACGTACATACATGCACACATGTGTTTGTCAGAATAGATGATAGATAGATGATAGATACAGATAGACAGACAGACAGAGAGATGTATGCACTGTCTCTATACACACACATTACATAGATACATTCTCTCTCTCTTTCTCTGTCTCTCTCTCTATATATACACACACATGTTAGATAGATAGACAGACAGACAGACATATACACTGTCTATACAGACATACTACATACATACATTCTCTCTCTATACACACATGCAGAGAGAGAGACAGAGACACAATTCTGATGAATTTTCAGAAATCATCAATACAATCAAAGATGCAAATCACAGCTCTCAGAATTAGGCTTATTTTATGTGTTCCCTAGTATGTGGGTAATTTTATAGGTTAAGAGATCATTATAACTCTTCATGGAAGATCATTGCTGATTATTGACATCTCTGTGCAATAGGACATAGCCATAAAAAAATGCAGTGTACTCCTTCTGTTCTTGCCACCATTAGATTGCTCCATTAACTTTGCTATTTCTTCAGTGAAAGATGTAATCTCAACCTTTTATTGGCCCCTCTCAAAAACTATTTAATAACACAATTGGAGAGAACATACCATGTTGGAATGGAAATTGATTCCAGTAAATGTAGTAATAAAAATTACACTGGATAAACTGTACACCCTGGGGTTTTGTTCTCACAAGACTAGGAAGTAAGAAAACAGAATCCTTAGTGGAATCTGCTTTTGTGTGAGTGGGTGGATGGGCAGAGGAAATCTGGCTAGAGACAAAATATATATTATGAAGGGATAATTCTGTGTTTCTTACTTTTCATTTCCGTTTTTTTTCTAAAAGGCATTAATCCAAAGTTTTTAGCAGAAACACTTGCATCTTTGAGAATGCAAACAGGAATAGAGGAAAGTTTCTCAGACACTGATATTTGCTTTATCCTGGGATGTCATTAATGGTATAGTAGAATAACACAGAGTTCTCAACATAGAATCAGGCTCATATGAGATCAAGAGATTTTTTCAACATCTTCCCAATCAACAACCTTTTTCAAGTGTTCTGAAATTAGAGTTGTGTTCTAAATTGTATTTATTTGATCATTCTTAAAACCTTATGTAATTCTAATTACACAAGATTCCCAACATCACAAAGAGTGCAGCTATAGTCAGATGAACATGATTACATCTTCACTTCAGACCTTCCCTGTTAACACTAGGAGGTTGGAATGAAGAGAGTTCAGCTTAATGTTTTCTTTTTCTTAATGCCTGAAAAGGCCTTAGCATAAATACTTTTACCTGACTTCTTTAAGATTCACATCCTCTTATGGTGTTGAATGCGGACTTAAGTGATGTCAAGAAGCCAACAACAAAATGACTGAGCAATTCTTCTGATCCTCTTGGATTCCTACAGGGCAGTTTTCTGCAACTTAGTGTTGGCTAAAGGTGTAGTGAATCAGACTGCCAAAATATCTAGTTAGCAAGACCAAAGTATGAACATTCTGACAAATGTGTTCCCACTTTTCTAGAGGTTGCCCATGCTGGGGAAGGATGTTATAAAAACATTCAGATCATCTGGGAAATTAACCCAAGGTTGGTATGGTTGAGGATACAATGGGAAGAAGGAAGGAAGGAAGGAAGGAAGGAAGGAAGGAAGGAAGGAAGGAAGGAAGGAAGGAAGGAAGGAAGGAAGGAAGGAAGGAAGGGGTTTTCTTTCCAAAATACCATTTATTTTTTCAGGTTATTTATTTAGTTAAATTTAAAGGCCACCCAATTCCAAACAACTGTGATCACTTACTTTAAAAAGAAAAGTAAAGATTGGGGCAGGGGGAAGGAGATCATGAAGGGATGTCTCAGAGAAGAAGGAGTAGATTTATTCTCCCTAGCACCTGAAGGTAAGACAAGAAGATCCAAACTTCTACATCTTAGTTCAAGATCCAAACTTGAACTAAGGAGGAACTTCTTGACTGTGAGAGCTATTAAGCAATGGAACAGCCTGCCTCCTGAAGTTGTCAGAGCTCCATCTTGGGAGGTTTTCAAGAAAAGATTGGACAGCCATTTGTGCAGAATTGTAAGAGACTGCTGCACTGGGCAGGGGGTTGGACTAAAAGACCCCCAAGGTCCTTTCCAACCCTATGGTTCTATGATTCTATGTATATCCAAGGAAAAAAAAAACACATATAGCATACCAAAGAAATACAATACCTGACAGGGATTCAATGCCCACCCTATTCCAAGTCCTGGGAAAACAGCCAGAATATCATCAGGGTGGGAACCGTATGGATCTCTGGGAAGATGCTACTCCAAAGGAATGTGCCTTTCCTCCAAAAGCTTTAGGTGATATACACATCACTTTTTCCTCCATTTTCCCTCCATAGCAGCAGCCCTATAAAATAGGTTGGGCTGAGAGATAATGGCTGGGGAATTCTGGGAGTTGAAGTCCACACTTCTTAAAGTTGATAAACACTGCTCTATAGAACATATATTCCATGCCAAAGGCCCAGGTTCAAATCCAGATAGATATAGGAAAGTTTCCTGTCTAAAACCATGAAAAACCATTAATACAGGCACTGTGACTCTAAGGTTAAATACTGATGGGCCTATGGATTTTGCTAAACCAGAACTCCCAGCATTTCTTATCATTGGCAGTGGTGCATTATGCCTGCATGGGGTCTTAGGCAAAATAAAATGTAGAGGTCCTCAAAGTTTTGATGTTAAAAAAATTGATGCTTCCCCATCCTATTAGCCCCAGGTGGCACCCCTCCAACTTCCCAAGGAGGAAAAGGGGTCTGACTGCTCCAGCATTGGTGTGAAACTTGGGCCATGATGTCCCTGACTGATGCCCTCCATGGGTCCCCCAAGTGGCACCTGCCTGTCTTCTCCATCCCTCTGTCCCAGTGCCAGACATCCTGCCACTGCTCTCACCATCACCACCATCATCTGGGGCTGCTCTTTTGCCAGCTCCAACTGGAGAGGGAGATGGGTGGGCTCAGGCAGGTGGAGCTCAGCGGGGGCTGGTAAAGGCAGTGCTGAGCCCAGCCTGCTTCTAAGCATGGGGGGAGCACTGGGGGACCTCACCTGGCAGGTGACACATTCTGCAGCTTAATGCCCAGCCCCCCCCCCCAATAGACTCTGTGAAACGGCGCTTAGGCACCCAGCACCTCTCTTAGAGGGTGCCCCATTATCACCCCAACCCCCATATCCAGGAATAGCTCTGAGGTTTTGCTACCAGATGTGGGGCAGGAAAGGGTCTCCCCCATCCTGCTGCTGATCAGGTGAGCTGAAAATGTGATTTTGGGGCCCCTCTTTTTGGGAGGCTGTAAGAAAATGCCTAATTTACCTAGGATATTGAGTACCACTGATCATTGGCCATGTTGGCTGGGGCTTCTGAAAGTTGTAGTTCATCAACTTTATTTATTTATTTATTTATTTATTTATTTATTTATTTATTTATTTAATTTGTATGCCGCCCATCTCCCCTGGAGGGTGACTGAACTTCTTGAGTTCAAAAGGCTTCCCATACTTGTAGATGATACTATGCTAGATAAACCAATGATATGCACAAATGTAGTTGCCAGATTCAAAATGCCAGCTGATATTCTTTGGGACATACTGTATGCATCATTGGCAGTTTCTATGTTTCTACTGTGGGATTCTGCCCATGGAGAGGCAATGGTACCAAAATATATTTCATTTTTGGAATGCACTTCTCACTTTTTGTACTTTGGAGCTGTTTCATACCTATTTCAACTGGCAAGAAATTAGATGTGATATTTCACTGTTGAAAGATGTTGGTGCTAGCAATTGTGTGTGTGTGCAACAAAGAGCATTCGGTGTTATCATAGTTGCTGAAAACGAACTCAGATAGCATGCCTGAGGACTAAACATACCTCTTTGCTCCAGAAATAGCACAACATAAATTGTTTTACATATATTACTAAAATTGTTAGAACAAAAATATATTGTATGTCATTTTAATACATTGAGAATGGCATAAACCTTCCTGAGCAGGACTCCACTTAGTCAGATAATAAAATTGGGAGCTGGTAGCAAACTTAATAAAGGTAGTCAAATGCATTTAAAAAGCCAGTGGCAGGATTAACCTTAATGTATGTACTAATTTCCCCCTTTGATCACATTTAAATTAAAATTCATCATCAAATTTTGGAAAGGCCAGGTGGGGAAGGGGGAACTGACCTACGGCTTTGTGGAGTGTACCTGAGGCCTAGGGGTCACAGATGACGTCCCTGTCATCTATCCTCCTGTATAATTGTCTACTATGACCAGCAGCTGCTTCTCAGGCATGAAACTTTCCCACCACTTGCTTCTGGATCACACAAAACAATGACTCAGTTTCTACTTTATGCTGGCTGGCAGAAAACAGAATCACTGGAGAACAGGAATAAATCTCTCCATTCAAAATTGGCTTGCAAAGATTCATCATACAGCATACTGTATTTTTGGAGAGAAGTAAATATTGGAAGAGTAAATATTGGAAGAGAAGTAAATATTGGAAGAATTTAACTATTCAGGGATAGTTAAAAAATAGACCCTTTGGGAGACGTTGGTTTTATTTCTTTCCTTGGATCTTTGGAGATACTTATCAAGGTCCATCCTTTCCCCCACCCCTCATCAATCTGTCTTGAAGAACTCCAGACACTGATGAACCTGTATGTGAAAAATAAATGGGAAAGTTAACATATGAAAATTAATTAGCCGTTTATGATTTTTTTTGGTTTTTTATTTCTGTAGGATTTTGTTTGTACTGATTTTATGTTTAATGCTCTGCTTAGCTATGTGTGATTCTCCAAATTGTAAGGACTGTCAGAGGGTCGGGGAGGATAGGGGCCAATGCAGACACACAGACACAGTCGGTAGTTAAAAAAATTAGGGATTTTATTCTGGACACTATGACACCTATCCTAATGAGGTTTTGTGATCTAATGATCAATACAAATGAAAGTATTATTTACAAAACCAGCATGTTTTCCTATGTATGAACATAATAATATAAAGAAATATAAGAAATCAAGTCTTAACCTATTTCATATTCGTCCCTCTAATGTCTTTTTCCCTCACTTTCCGCTTGCCCTTTATTACAGCTTCTTCTTCCCCTCCTTATCTCAATTACTGACACTGGAATATCTCTGAGTTCTCTCCTGGCTGTTTTGCTACCAAACAAAGCCTTTGATTCACAATCTTCCACTGCCCAGAATCTGAATCTCGGTACAGTATACGCAACACAGTCCATGCTCCTAGTCTTTCCACACTCTCATAAGCTGCTCCGGGCTTTTCCTCCTGGCCTTCCTCCACATCCCACTCCATGTTAGCAGTGTAGTAATGTCCTGTCCTGCAGCATCTGAAGCATACCCCCACCACCATATTTTCTTTTCTGTTTTTATGTTCCATATCTAAGGAATATAAGGAAAGTGTTACTTTACAGGAATGTTTGTAAAGAAGGTACCTGACAAATAAGATGCGCATCTTCATCTTCAGTTTCTTAATGTAGGCTTATAAACTGAAGCTCAGTCAAGGCAAAAAATAAAACTTGTTGGTCAAAAGATAGGCCAGTTCAGAGTTGAAAGCAAAACCTACTCTGTTTTTTGGGGGGGAGGTTGGTGTGTTTTTGGTTCCTTCGAGTCACTGTTGACTCCTGGTGACTGTCTGGACAAGTCCCTGCAGTTTTCTTGGCAAAATTTTAGAAGTGGTTTGCCATTGCCTGCTTCCTGGGGCTGAGAGATAGGGACTAGCCCAAGGTCACTCAGCTGGCTTTGTGCCTAAGGCAGGACTAGAACTCACAGTCTCCTGGTTTCTCGCCTGGTGCCTTAACCACTACACCAAACTGGCTTTCACTCTGCTTAAGCCTCTCCATATCAGGTATGAAGCTTGTGAGTGTTGTTGGATCCAAATAATAGAGGTAGCCAAGAGGGTCTTTATCTAGGCTAGAATATGAGCTGTATCTCTTCCTGGGGACACATGATCTGGCTGTATTAAACCATGCCTTCAACTTCTGGCCCTTCCATTAGTATGATATGCTACTTGCCAGTCTGTTCTTGAAGAGTGTTAAAAAACTACACCCAGTAAAAAACAGAAGTGCAGGTTTTTGATCTATAAACACTCTGAAAGGTGTCTAAAGGTATCTAAAAGACCATCTTTGTGTGAATCTGTCCAGAGTTTGCTGTCATCATCCAAAGACTTGTCACTTATACCAGCTCCCAGAAGGCAAGATGGATGTGGTCTCAGGAGAGAACTTTCCATCTGCAATGCCCCATTTTTGCAACTTCTGTCACAAAGATATTCAATTGCTTTATTCATGACTGCCCTTTAGATGGCTGATAAAGTCTATATTGTTATGCTTAATGTTTACTAATGAGAGGTCTTCCCTGTTTTGTGCAATGTAACATTTTATCATTTTCTTTTAAATTATATTTTACTCTTTTGAGTAAAGCATTCCTTGCGTAAGAAAAAATTCAAAAATACCAGAAATAAATTAAAATAACATTCCATACTCTTTTGGACAGTAGTATAGAGATTTGCTTCCCAGAAGTAGAATCTGCCATTTCATAATTTTGGGAGTTACCTCTCAAATGAACACATCCTACAAATCCAAGAATCATTTGTTAAATGTGAATAATCTTCCAGAGGTCAATCAAAGGCAACTTAAGCAAGCAAATAAAAATAAAATAATAAAGACATTAGCCCTAACCCAAACTAGAAATACTCATTGTCTAGATACACACATTAAAAGAAAACGTTACATTTATTTTGCAAAATATTATTGAAAATAAATGCTTTCTCTTTTGCCAATTATCATAAAGAAGTTGGTAGAAAACCTCTTGCCTCTTTCTTTTAACAAACATTGGCCTTCTACATTAGAACAACATACACTAGATGAGTGGCCTGACTCCATTAGGAACCAAGACATATGTATTATAGGATTTTGTACTCAGATAAAGGACAGATTCATATTCTAAGACTGAAACTGGATAGTACCAAATATGACCCAATGGTTATGAAGTACTTCCTTAACTTGGGGTCCTCTGTGATCCAATCATGCTGGAAATTCAAGGAAATGTAGGCTTGGTGGTTGGGAAATACTTCAGAATGCAGAAGGGTGCTTTACAGTATAAAGAAAATCAAACTGAAAAGTCAAACCATAACAAAATGCAAGTATGCTTCTCATAGTTAACAGAAGGAGCCAAATCTTGAGTGTTGGATGAAGCACGGATCGTGATCTGTTGGGTGGAGTGGAGGAAGGAGCACCCAATATTTTTTTTAGCCCCAAGCATTGCCATGGCAAATACAAATGGTTCAGCTGCCTGCCTTTTATGAGAATCTGCAGCAACTGACATTATCAAAGCTTCAAAAAGAAATCAATATATGATTTACCGCCCAAGGTTTTCCTTCACGTTTGCATTATTACACAAACAATGCAGTTAAATGGATAAGGAAGTGAACATTTTGACTGGTCCCTTGCCCTGCTGACAAATTATATTTTGATAAATAATTACTGGGATGAGTCACCTTGGAGAGATTCAGCAAAGGAGAAAATCTGCTCGACTATTCAGTAAGGTGACATGAAACAGAAGAAAAAAGAATTTGGTTCCTTGCAGAGAAATGAAACTTGTCTGCTGCATACAGCTCTGGTTCTGGAATTATCCCTTCAACAATTCTAAATTCTGAAAAGCAACAGAATTCCAATTCTGTATCATTCCATTCTATATTGAGTTTGGTTTGCTCAAAAGTGACTCATAATCTATTATGGGCTTAAGTCTATGTTTCAGTCATGGCTTGTTAGGATGAGCTGAATTCCCCTGTTTTGAGAAAAACATTAATTCCCTGCAAAAGTAGGCACTTATTTTCTGCTGAAATGTCTATAAACTCCAACAAATAGTTGAAAGATACATTTTCAAAATATTCAATCAGCTCTAGTTTCTCCACTCGTTAGGCCTCCCTTTTAGTCAGGGGAGTCTGCCTGTTTGGGGATGGGGAAAGACAAATCCGGGTAGAGGAACAACGAAAGGCAGTATCTTAGAAAGAGGGCATGGGTGGTTGGCAGGTTGGATGTATGAGCAAGCGCACTCCATACTGCAAACTTTTGCGGTGGGACCCACTCGCATCACAGAGAAATGCACAGTAAGGAATTTCAAGGATCTAGAAAAACCAAGTTAGGGACAGATCATCATGGAGAAAATCTATCTATGTGGTTGCTAAAAGTCAACTCCGACTTGATGGCACATAAGAATCAATCAGTCAATCAAAGAAATAGCCAAAGAGCCTTAACATGACCTGTTAACCCAACTGTACCCAATTTCTGCCATTACTGAACTTGTTACTTCAGAATTACTGTAAAGACCATGTGGCTTTTGTGTGAGCATATTGATTATTTTTATTTATTTGTTTGTTTGTTTGTTTATTTATTAAATTTATATGCTGCCCATCTCCCCCAGAGGGTGACTCTGGGCAGCTCACAATTAAAATCCAAAACAGTAAAAACAATGAAAATATAAATATCTATATTAAAATTAACTAATAACAATTCTACATAAAAAGCCAATATACCATTCAAGATGTTGGTTGGGAGCAGTACTGATTATCCCACCAGCCAATTCCAACAATGCAAGCTTCCATCAGGCCCCCAGGCCATCTGGCATAGCCATGTTTTCACAATTTTCCAGATTAATGCAGACAGTGCACTCATGATGGGTCCTACTAGTTTTTCAACCGTTATGCTCACCTAACTAGGTTGACATCGAGATTGTTCTGTTTTTGATGCTACTTTGCAACATCAATAGTACAGTCCCCCAACACCCCCTGTCCATGTTCCCTAAGCAGCATCATGTAGTGCTGGAAGATGGTAGTTGGCCAGTGAACCACTGCCTGAGTGCACCACTAAAAGGCAAATTGGAGCTGAAGAGTTTTTTTTTATAGGTTTCCCAGTTGGCAACCTCATTTGTCTTAATGTCTCCTTTCTGTTACATAGATGATATTTTATCAGAAAACCAAAGGAAGCAGGAGTCACATTTTTGCTATGTGCTAATGATTCAGCTCTAGAATGCTTGGTAACTAAGCTTCAGAGGGAATGGAATAAGGGGATTGCCTTTGGTTTTGTGTTATTAGATAATTTGTCAATCCTGGCATTGAAAGAGCACCTACTAGAAACAAAAGCGAAAGACACAAGGCAGAATCTGATATATTGGGTTTTTTTTCCTTTATTGCCTTTTATGCAGAAGCTATGCATAAATGAAATTTGTATCACACACACACACACACACACAAACCATGGCAGAAGAGGATTTCAGTGTATCAAGAGTTTGCATAAATGCAAAGGATACTACTAGGCATTTTCAGAAAGTGTTGCTATCTTTTCACTGAGAGAGTACTTCCTATATCTGCTTAATTCTTCCCTTACTCTAGCTACATTAGCAGGAGGTTTACCTCTAGATGCACTAATTGGTTCGGAAGTGGCACTAAAATGAAATGCAACATCCTGAACGTTTCTAAGATCTTCAGACTGTGGTTTATTTCTGAAAGAGTGAAAATTTACTCAGAAGCTTTTGGTGAGATATTTTATAAAACCCTTTTCAAAGTCTAAGTACAGAATACATTTAAACAACTGTATATTCATTGCAAGAATAATTTCAGTTATGCTCCTGGATTTGCTCCTGATTTTTTAATTATCATTATGGTTTTGAATTCTGTACAATAAATAGATTTAGAATTGTTACATTATTTGACATGTCCTGTAAAGATATTGTTATGTATGATCTCTTGATCCTTACAAGAGGGAGCTCAGCAATCAATCCAATATAAATATTGAATTAAAACCATTTTAAAAGAAAAGCAGATATTCATAAAATGGCAGATATCATTCTAAGGGGAAAAATTATTCTAGTGAGTAAGTTAGAACACCTACTTTTTGAAAGTATACAGTATATGGTGAGGCAGTATATGCATTCCTTGCTCCTATCTCAGCCCTGCAAGAGTGAATTCCACATTAATTTATGGGAGTAGCCCAAATGAACCAGAAGTCTAATGCAAAACTTAAGGAAGTGGGCATCTTAAAACAAACAAACAAACAAACAAACAAACTCATTGATATACATTTTCCATGGATGAGCTTCATTATTTTTATTCTGCCTTAGAAGTGGAAGCTTTCAAAGGTAGAGCACATAATTAGTGAAACAACAACAAAAATCCATCAAAAGAAGAAGCATTTTTGAAAGTAAAATACAGTGTAAAAAAAATGCCATTGAAAATAAGAGGATCTTCAGAACTTTCCTGAAAGCCTGCAAAAAGACAAGACTGACCATCAAGTGATAATAATTCATTCCAAAGCTGCAAGGCCCCTACTGAAAAAAGTCCTCTTCTTTCTATTTTCCAGTTTAAGGACTGATCTGCCCCAAATACATCACTTTGAAGCCTCATTGATTTCCATGAAATTAAGTATGCTCCCACTTATTTTTATCTTCCACATTCATCAACAGAATTTCCATATTCTGGGTCAGATCATAGCACATTTTCCACTGATAGCATAAACTTAGACTTTCCAAAATATTGAAATATTTTTACATGCCAAGCTGTCCCTGTGTCAGTTGGATAGACACAGAGAGAACAATTGGTAATGCCAATTCAGGGTGTTTTCAGGAAAAATCTATTTCTACAAGCAGAGTTTTTGCTGATTTAATTCTAAAATATAACAGATAGAACACAATGTTCCAGAGACAGGGGGAAATAAATAAACAATGGTAATAATAAAACAGAGAAGGTGGTAGGTAGTCACTAAAACAACTAGACTGGAGAGCTAAGCCTAAAAATGGAGCACTGGAGGCTGGAAGCCAATTATGCACTTAGATACTGTACACTGTTAGAAAATGATATTCCCCAGCTTGGCATCCATGTCTGCTGAGCCATCTCTTCAAGAACGGTGACCAAACCTGTCAGGAACTTCACTGATCCATGGGGAGGTGGAAATAGAATTGAATCAATGCTGACAGAAAATATGATGATGTCCTGACAATGCATTAATAGAATTATATGAGAGTGACGAGCCAATCTTTCATTTTTGGTCCAATTACTTTGTTAAAAAAAAAAAAGTAACACAATCACAGGAAAGCCCACTTAAGACCAAAAAAGGATTTTGTGAAGCTGAGATTTTATTCTCGGAGACTACATCCCACATAACGTGGAAATAAAGCTACCCAATTTAAGGCTTTAAATGATATTTTAAAACCAGCTTTGTTAATACGAAGCGATCTAGTTTCTTGTTATTTTGTGAACTAGTTCTGTTTCAGGTGGATGCTTTCTAGGTCACTTGAAGTCTCTGAGGAAACCTCAGACCTTCTCTGCCATATATGATGTTACCTGATTGCCTAAGAGAAGTGGGCTGGGGAAGGGATTGGCCTCCTTTACAGCTCTGACCTGGTGTATAGATTAGATCAAGTGTCCTCTTCTGATAGCAGCTATACTTTGGTGAAGAGCAGATACTTTGGAGTACAAAGATAAATTGCTCATTTTTACGCGAGGAAAAATCATTTTATGGGGAGGGGGGTAAACACAAAATATTTCAAAAACAGATTTTGCTTTGTTGGCAATTTGGAGACGGTGCTTAATTTTTTAAAAAGTTTGATCCAAGGAATAGAGGACAGGGACAGAAAGTCATATTCTGGCCTATATCTTCCTGTATATTATGAGGGTACGTGCATCTGTGTATATGGGGTTGGTAGGCTTTCTGGATATAGTGACTTTGTAGCTCAAATACATCTGAAAGATATTGATTTTCCAGACCCGTTGTTTTGATTGCTTTGGCAGATGAAATACACCAGATACTGGATAGTGAGAGTGCAGCCCTGCTGATTCTCCTGCAACTCCCTTTTCATTACATTGATCATGGCATTTTTCTGACAACCTGTTGGGATTTGGCCTTAGGGGATTGATTTGTCATGGTTCTAATCCTTCCTTTTAGCTGTATCTAGAAGGTAGTGCTGGGGGAGTACTCTTTGACACCTACCTTCTTGATTCATAGTGTCCCAGCTACCAGCTTTATTAGATGCATCTTGTTTCTTCCCTTTGTAAAGTAGCATAGACTACTGTAATAGAATCCAAACCCTTCCTGATGATAATTTCTGGTAGCCCGTTGTTGACTTCCAGAATCCTGGTTTCTCTTCTTCTCTTGTGCTATAATCCTCATAAAAAATGAATATGTATTCCCAGTTCCTTCATTTTCCTACACAAGGCCTCATCCAGAGATTCTTTCAAGATCTCTTTTGGCTGTGTCATTTGTCACCTCATGGATCAAGAGGAAAGGATAGTTGTTGATGGGTTAAATAGCCCTTGTGTTCTGTACATGGGCATCTTCCACAATGACATATCAAGGCTACATCCAGCTGCCTGGTAAATTCTGTCCATGGGGGTTCATTGTGTTGTGTGACATAGTTTGCTGAGATGACTGTTTATTGCCCATTAGAGGGAGCCTTGTACCAGTTTCTGAATTCCATTGGCACTGAGTGCCTACTGATCCTCTTGCTCTTAGTAGGCATATTTTTCCAATATGGTTACCTCTGCTTTTTGGCTTATGTATTTTCAGAAGAGGATTTTCTCCTGCTTTTTGGCTTATGTATTCTCAGAAGAGGATGGGGTCAGTATCAGATTTAGTTGGCTACACTACCATCCCTCTGCCAGAGAACCTTTGCTGAACAAAGAATTGCTATGTTCCATGGGAATTTTTATTCTACTTTTCAAAGAATTTACTAGGGTGGGTAACAAAAAATATTTTTTTTACAAATACACTATTACAGGTAAAGTCTGTTAAATGTCCATGCAAACTTTTTTGTTTGTTTGTTTAAATCTCAACCTGATAAAAAAAAATCAAATTTAAGGTTTAAAAAAATGGAAAACAAAGGAAAAATATGTCAATCCACTTTCATTTGTCTAGCTATTTGGTTACTGATTAGAATGCCAATCACTGGCAGAAAAATCAAATGCATTAGAAAATAAAGTAGGCACTCATGGGATAGAAATATACTGAATATCCAACTCAGAACAAGAAGTTTGCCAGGTTCTCTATGGAGTCTGGCAAAATCTGTGGAAGGGAAAATCCCAAGGGTGATTTCCCCCCCATTGGTGTAATCTGAATAAGAAAGTTGGAGTTGCCAAATTTCTCATATGTCCTATCCTATTAAGGTTATTTAGAAATACCATCCCATTGAAAAAAAAATGTCATCATAAAAGTCAACACAGAGATTTCACTTCCACTTCCAATCATTATGCTCCGATTCCGTATATTTCAATAACAAGAGGTTATTTGTGAACATAGATTTAGTAAAGCTGAAGTATATGCAGCTTTGGCAAGTGAAGGTCAAATCTGAGTGTTTATTTTCTTTGTCAACTATTGAAGTCAGTATTACAATGATATGCTAAATTTGATATATCTGATAATTAATCATTCAAGCTCATTCAGTTCTACAATGAAAGATTTGTTTATTCCCTCCCTCTGAAGAATCAAAGAACCAAGTTTTTGTCTTGAAGAAATAAAATAATTTAAATAAGAGTTAAACATGCTGTGCTGTTAAGTATCTCTTCATTTATTACTTTTTTATCTGAGAGTTCACAATCTTGACCTTTCTTCTGGAGAGAAATGAATAAACAATATATCCAATATTGCAGAAGGTTTCAGGGGAAGTTTCCAATGGTACTAAGTACAACTAGGTGCTCGACTCTCATTAAAGGTCAGAGCCAACAAAACACCTAATTTCCATACATTATGAATGTTAGTAATATGAATGTTCATTTCCTAACTACAGTGAAGAAAATGGTGTCTAGACAATTTCTATTTCCCAGCAACTAAATTCTTTTTTAATATTACAATAAATCAGTTTTTTTTCTATGTTTTATGCATTTTAATTTCTTCAGTAGAGAGGAAGAAACTCAATTTCCCCAGATTATGTGTCAATTGTTTGCTCTTTAATTATCCAAAGAGCCATCCAGTGCTACAAAATGGTGCCATAGATTGCTGGCCAAGAAAAAATAGGGTAAAACAATGTTGTTGGGATTTTTTACTGAACAATAATCCTCTGAATGTCTGTGCAGAAGTAAGCCCTATTGGGGTTTATTCTCACATAGTTGTGTGTAGGATTTCAGCTTTAATCCTGTTGCCTTAAAAACAGTTATAAAATCTGTATTCAGTAAAACAACAACAGAAAAAGATTATAATTTCTACCTTTATACTGAAAGCAGGCAAGAAAGATTGCATATCTGAGCACTGCAGAACAGTGGCACATATAATGGGGTTTGGTGCTAGATTTGGACCTGGATTGCATAATTTTAGCCTCTGATATGAGAAGCAAGTCTTTATAAGTAGGGGTCCCCGCAATGAGTTCAGCAAGCGATGGGCTATCCCACTTTACATTAGCCCCATCATGTATTCATTGCTGGAAATCCTCTGTCGGAGATTAAACTTGTATCTGGCTGAGATTCCATGTTCAGTGACTGTCATAACTTGAGTCTTGGTCCTTCATCAGTTTACATTAAACTCAAAGTACTATTTGGGGATTAGTAGATAGATAGATAGATAGATAGATAGATAGATAGATAGATAGATAGATAGATAGATAGATAATAGAAGAGAATATGTGTAGCTTAGAGTTGAACTGTGGAGTCCTTGGGGTTCTCTGAGCTTGGTTGTTTTCTTGCAAACGTTTTGCTACCCAGCTAGGTAACATCTTCAGTGCCCAGATAGATAGATAGATAGATAGATAGATAGATAGATAGATAGATAGATAGATAGATAGATAGATAGAATCACACACGCACATGACACTTCTTCATCTTGGAAACAGCATCAACAAGACAATCTCTGCTTGCATGATTATATGACTCAGAAGGAAAAGTGATGAGAAAGAATGACCAATAAGGGTATACATAATACATTTTCTAGATTCTTCAGTGACAACATCATTCATACTCATATGGACAGGACATCTTGGACAGGGTCTAACTGTGATAAATAGAATAATGCATCACAATGTTAAGGAAGTGGAAGGATTATCTGTAAAATGAATGCTGCTTAATTTATTCCCCTTCTAGTATCCTTGCACTGGGTGGGGGTAGATTTAAGAGGTGGAGAATGAGTATCTGGGACACTGACCTCCAGATCAATCTAAGTCTGATTTCCAGCCTCACAGCTTGTGAGATTTTCCCAAAAGGGTATGGACAAGCTTCTTATTTTTCCTCCATTAATTTGTCAGGCCTTTACTTTAGCCAAGTTGGAGGGATTGCCCTCTGTCCACCAGTGTGTATATCCCTGTGTAGTAGTAGAATTCCTGAGCCATATATTCATTTTCCACCCTGTAAATCTACAGGGACTCCCAGATTACTTTTATTTACCTATCTTGAAGAAATTCCCTGGTAGAGAGCACAACTGTTGCTTTTTTTTTTTCCTCTGACAGATCCAGATATATCCTCCCAGTTACTCAATTTTGTGCTTACATAGGTACCATCCATCTTGCTTGTGATTGAAAATTGTGTTATTTTTTCTTTAATTTCTAATTTTACCTTTTTATACTTACAGATATGTTTATGTGTGTGTATTTATATTTTATCTGTATTTGACTTCTTGCCTTATGGCTGTAATAAAGACTGTTTTTATGTAGTTTTTTTCTGAGAGAGGGTATGATGCTGCCAGCCTTGAAAGAGATATGATGCTCGGTCTTTTGAAGAAGCCATCTGTTAATTCAGTCTTGTTGAATAACTATCACTCCATCTCTAACTTTTACTTCTTGAAGTAATGGTCCCTCAGTATAGAGGATCCTAGACGTTGTAAATTATCTGAATATTGTGCATTCCGGACTTAGATCTGGACATGGGATGGAAACAGCTATGGTCACTGTGAGGGATAACTCACACCAGGACTTAGAGGGTGGTTTTTGATGGCATCCTATAGGTCTGTATGGGGTGTAATAAATAAGTAAATAGAGAAATACTGTAGAAAATTTGCATTATCTTTGGTGAGCGATGGAGAAAGATGAAGATGGGATAGAATCCCAGCTTCCCAAGTTTATATTGGGATGTGTTAAGACACTTTCTTATTTTGAACAGACTGATTATTAAGATTATGATGGAAGCTGTGAGGTTTCTTGTTTGGGAGTCACTTCCAGTATCTAATGTCTGACAGATCATGCAATGAATTGTAATTGTAATCCAGATCAATCTGGAGTTGGATGAGTAGTCAATGAAATTTAACTTTGCAGTGGAATGTAACTTTGCCTTGCAGTGATAGTTTTTGAGCTTACCGTGTTCAAGATAGTGCAAATTGCTTCATTGGGGCAAATCTTCCTCTTCACTTTTATGAAGACAACTGTAGTATTTCTATAGCAAATCTTTTCTTTGAAGTCAGTCTGAGTCACTTGGTCCAAGTCTGGAATCTTTGCTTCTCTCTGGAGCAGGAGCTTGAACAACAGATACAATTTCTACCTGGAGCTTTCATATGTGCAGGGGTAACTATTTCTCATATCAGATTTTAAATTAAATTTAAGGGTTGAGGTTGCTTGAGGCAAGCAGTGAAATCAAGGGGAGAACTGAAGCTAATGAAAATTTGGTGAATGAATGTTGATGTTTTCCTGTATTGGGTGTTCTAGCATCAACTATGTAGAGTTCCACCTCACCATAAGCTCTTGAATTATATGATGCTGGTGGATGTCCAGTTCTGTTTATTTTTCCCGCAGCAGACTTTGATGCTTTTATAGAAGAATCCTGAAGATGATGACTTAATGACAAATCCAGCATGGCTTTTGCAACACAATACTTATAAAATGAATCTTGTACATTTCCTGCCAATTGGTGAGGCATATACTGTACTAATAGATGAGCTAGTTCTTTGGATCTGAATCTGACCTTAACACTTTTCCCTACTGAAGCTAGTCAGACCAACCTCTTTTTTCTGTCATATTCTATTCTGTATTTCCAGAGTGTACCAAATGAGAGAAAGAGAGAGAATCATGGTGGTTTGGGTTATTCTGCAAGTTAAATTCAAAAGAAAGGAAAAGTGAAATAGGGGAATGGTCTAAGTATTTACTGGTAGTAAGGAGATAGGGATAGTGACTATAAATCACTTTGTGCTTCAGATGAAACAAAAGGTTTCTACATCTGGAAGGACTGAGACTCTGAAAGTGAAACACTAAGCTATTTTCTGATTTCTTCATATATGATTTGTAAATTCACCCATCACTGGTTGTGAAGTGTAAAAACAGCAGTTGCTAAATTATAGAGCAGAGACAGCAGAGATCTCCCCTTTTCCAACCTTCTACTGTTTCATATTCTTTTATGGTAATCATTTGGTTTTAGACTGTTAAGAAAATATAATATCTAAAATCACAAGTATTTTCCCAAGCAAGTTTAAAGCAATATGGGGGATGTGTGAATCCCAGCATTTCATTCATTTTAATTACTACATTTTCAGGGGTTCATTTTTCAGCAAGTTGAGGGACTGAATCATTAACAAGTTCAATTAAGTGGGATTTAAGAACTTAAATGGGATTTGTTTCTGAAGTTTCTTTTTACTGTCACGATTTCCATATTTTTGCATTCTCAGCTCATCTGGTTTACCTTCTTCATTCTCTAATTTGGAGATTAGATAAATCTAATATGCCCCCAAAACCACAAAATACAAATAAATAAACTTCCTTTTGTGGGGGACAGGACACACTTAAAAATAACCCGTGATCCCCAGAAGCAGAGCTTTCAATATGATGACATGTTTAAATATTGTTTAAATATTTAAAGAAATAGTGAGCATTTACTCACAGGAGCTAATAAATGCTCTTTCATATTGTCACTAATCAGATGCCATTTGCAAGCTTATAATCTGGGCATGGATAATAGCCATCCCCTTGTCTATAATTTAGGGAAGAATAGAATTTGACCATCTGTTCAAACATCTTGGCTAATACACACATTTTCCAAAAATATGGCTATTCTTTATCCCAAATTAAATAAATTACTTTTCCTTCCACTTTTGATAATTTCCCAAGTGATTGAAGAGGTATATCTAACTATAGAGTTAGATATTGCAATGGTGTGGGTCTGGCTGGGTCTGCTTCTTCATCTTCAGTGTGGTGGTAGTGATGCTAGCCTGGAGAAGGTGTAAGGCAGTCAGAGTGGACCAGTGGATTTGCTGGAGGGCCAGCCTGTGTTCTGCACCTGTCACAAGGCATATCACACTGGCAGCAGCCATTTTACCTTTTCAGTGCTCTGGCAAAACTCAAGAAAAATGGAGCATGTGTTGTTTATTCCATATGTCAGCAGTTCCCAGGTTTTTCATCTTTTGGTTCCAAAAAACGGATTGAGAGACAGATCTCAGTAGATTGCTATGAGGAGCTGGTATTGGTGGGGGTGCAGATCTCTGCCCCTCTCTGAGTAACAGTAGGTACAAGGTAGTACTGCCCCCCAATTGTACCAGCTTAGTAGAGTTTTTAGATGAAGTTTAGGCCTTAAGCTACTCAGTGTAAGAGTAAGGGGAGCAAAAAGGATGGTGTGTGTGTGCATAGATGGCTTGATGCGGGGGGGCGGGGTGGTAGACTGACTGTCCAAGACAAGGGCACTGAGTCCTAGGTCAAAATCATCCTGAAGAACTGGTTGGCTAATAATTTCATGGTTATAGTATCAGGGTATGAGACTACCTTCCCTGGATATGTGCTCAGAGGTGATTTGGGAGTTCACGGTCACTGTGGTAACCATGGACCTGATCCAGATTACTGAAGGCCCAATTTACAGCTGTGGCCACTTGTTAGACATGTTTTTTTGCCTCAGTGCAATGATTCCATGATATGGAGTTGGGTAATGTTACAACAGTGCCTGTTGTAGTCAGATAGCCATGGAATGCTCTGAAGCATCCTTCCCCCACCCCCTGCTTGGAGAAAGAACCTATCTGATAATTTGTTCCAGGTGCTCCATGATCCTGTTGGGTCTGAGAGGGAACCTGGAGTCATTCCTGAGCCTCTGATGCATGGTCCAGCTGAGGCCTTAGTTGATGTCCAGAACGAAGTAGCAATGGCCTTGGATCAAATCATGTCTATGTGGATTCACTCTGCTCATTGATCCCATAAAGTTCCAGATCTCTGGAAGGTGAAGTGGCAGAAGAGGTGCCTGCAGTGCTGCTGGAGGAAAATGAAAATTAATCCAGTCAAGTATGGGTAAGATATTACCTAGTGAAGACAAAAGAGGCAAAATGTCCTTATGTTTCAGTTCTTATCATGTCTGCAGACAGTTGGCTGGCAACCCTATATGAGGTGATTTGGATAGGGATGGGACTGATGAACAGCTGCAGACATTTGAGGCCTGTCATATAAAGTTTCTCACATCTACCCTAAGTTGGACTCTGGCTATTCAGGGCCTTGGAATTCACTGAAGCATGGGTTAGTGTGGTTACCTGGGAAGTGTTTCAGCCTGTTCGCCCTGATGAAATGAACAAGGTCCTTGGGGCTGCATGTACAGAACCAAGTCTCTCCTGGTTGTCCAAGGCATTGCATTTAGGAGATGCTGGATGCATCCTTGTGGGAGGGGGTGGTTCCATTGGCTCCTAAAGAGGCAATGGCCCATTCCCTCATCCAATGGTTCTGGACAATTTTCATCATATCCTATCTGCAATCTTCACTTTTTAAGAAAGATGGTTGAAAAGGTGGCTGGTTTGCAGCTGCAGAGGGCCCTTGAGGAAATGGATTATTTGGACACTTTCAGTCAGGTTTCAATGAAATGGCATTAATCACATTTGTAGGTGAACTGTGGTGGGACTGGGATAGGAATGGTTAATTTATTTTGTCCCTTCTTGAAATGAACAAACATGATATCCTTCTAGATTGGCTTTGGGGGTTAAGAGTGGGGGGGGGGGCATGGTGTTGCAGTTGTTCTCCTTTTTCTTCCAAGGCCAGTTATAATTAGTATTGGGGGATCTCAGGCTATATAAATTTAATAAATAAATAAATAAAATACTATCTACATGAAGCTGCTGGATGAAGTTATCTTCACCGAAAGTCGCAGAGAGTCAGGCAGCATATAGATCTTGCTGCTGTTGTTGTTGTTATTATTATTATTATCTATCAGCATAGGGTTAAGTATGTTAATGATATACAGTTATACACCTCTATCCTGGGCCAACCAAGGAAAGATCATCAAGGTTCTTTCATAGTGTCTGGAGATTACAGGGGTCTGTATGAATAGGCTTTGGTTTGACCTAAACTGTGGGGTTTAGCATCCACTCTTCCAAAATCCATAGACTTCCAAAGTTAGTTTTGGATGTGGTTGTACTCCCCAGACAGAACTGTTAAACAATTTGTCGGTCCTCTTTGAATCATAACTCCTGCTTGGGGAGCAGGTGCAAGCTGTGTCCAAGGGGACCTTTGTACAACTCTTATCTTGCTCACCAATTGCACACATTCCTGAATCAGGAGGATCTGCTCATGATCACTCATGCTTTTGTCTCCTCCCACTTTCCTTCAACATCATCTGGAAGTTGTAATTGGTTCAGAATGCAGCGGCAGGGGTAGTAGCATATCCCAAAGATTTGGAAGGTCCCACCCTACTGGTCTTCTATAAGGCTTTAAACATTTTGCATTTTCCCTGAGCACTGAGGTTAAGTGAGCGTGTCTGGTAAATTAATTGGGTTGTTGAGCATGTTGTGTTAGGCTTCGGTTTGTGCTGTTTTATGTTTTGCTTTGCAGTTTTTATGTTTGTAGCTTAGCTGTTTCATGTTACATTACATGAAATTACATGCAATATATTACATTACTACATTAGCCACCCAGAGTTGCAATTTGTGAGTTGGGCAGCCAAATAAATAACTAAACAAATGTCCAAAGTTTATTTTGTTCAAACTCCATTTGTGTATGTTTTTCTCCATCTTTCCCCATCAGATCCTGCCCATTTTTTATCTGTGTCCAATCTCCCCAGATTAATGGCTGAGAAGCTGTTTGTGAGTTTATCAGCATTAAATGCCTTACTCCATCCAAGTATTGTTGTTTGGGCATTTTTGCCATTTAAAGGTACAAGGAAGTGTTATTTTTAATACAATTTATTTTTTAAATCATAAGATCGATCCTTCTGTTTTCATTTCCAAAATAGTCAGGGCTGATCACACACCTCTAAGATAGTAGGTCCAAGAACGATACTACAAAGTAACTTTTCTTGTTTATTATAATTATTGTTGCTGTTGACATTACTACATCCAAATTATACCTCCTCCCCAGAAGTAAAGGGACAGATTGCCATTTTTAAACCAAACCCACTGAAACCAATTGGACAATTGAATTATGATTAATTTAAGAGCTATTATTTTCAGCAGGTTATTTTTACTTATGTTGGGATACAATTGACTCTAAAATTGACAGAAAACAAAGAGGGAGGGAGGGAGAGAACTGTCTGTTTGAACAACTGAAGAACTGTCAAGAACCTTAACTAACGCTCAGAGTAGTTTGCCAATAGGTAAACTCTTCAGGGGCATTTTGATAAATCAACATCTGTTGAGGGTATTGAAATGCAATACAATAAAAATATGCTTAACCACTTTAGAGGAAGGGCAAAAGGCACAGTGACCGGTAATCCCATGGTTTTTCCCAGTGATAGAATTGCTCACCTGCAGATATTTTTTTTTTAGTACTTCCAGATATTCAGCAAGTATTGATCTGTCTTATCTTCTCCTATGCTACCTTTTCATATGTGATCATCAACATTTCTCATGTACCCTCAGTCATGTATGAAATGACCCAGTTATGATTGCATATAGCATGCAGAGCTTGCTGTCAGATTTGCGATGTTCCAATCCCAATGAAGAAAAATCTCGTGTAACCCGAGTTAGGTTCAAAAAAAAGATTTCATTTATTGGAAATGTACATGCAACTCGAAGCAAAGCATTGCTGAAACTAAAGCCTGCGGTTCTCCCCCTTTACTTTTACCCTGCTTCTTGCCCCCCACTTTCCAGGCCCCACTTGTAGTTCTCACAGAGGTGCGACCTTGCACATTCCTAGCCTCCAATAACAGCCCATCTTCCTGGCCTTTGATATCACACCAAATCCTTCTAGTTTCCTTTTCCACCTCCCCCTTCTAAAGAATGGCAGAAATGAAGCAAGCAACTACTAGGCTAATATTTTGATTGCTGAAGGTTCTGATACTTGCAAGCAAACAAACAAAAACAAAAGGAAACAAAAGTTATGAAAGCCATCCTCAGCCAAACTTTAACTAAGGAGAGGACACTTGATGGATTATGATCACATAATTTTACATTGCATTGACGACTGGCTGGGGTCTGCTGATATGGGTACAGTCTGGACCGATGAAGGAGGAGGTCCAGCTTACATAGTCCCTTTTAGTCTTCCCCACCTGGGCATGCAAAGCACCGGTGGGTCCATCTCTTGGCTTACAAATGTGCCTCTCGTCCCCTTGTGGCTAAGTGCAGTGCTACCCAAACGTCATGCGACACAAAATCTCTGGGTGAAAAAGGAGCTGTTTGACTTTTATATACTTTTGTACTTAATGAAGAATACTGGACATGAATGGGCAAGCAAGAATAATTGCTTCACAAACATGGTAGGTGTTCTTAATATTGCAATCCTTCCCAGGAAGAGTCTCGAATAAATTTTGCTGCTAGAGTTAAAAAGAAATAGCAGAAAGGGAAGGTTGTGCTTGTTACTGACTGCCGGGCGCCTGTTTCTGCACCCACGTAGTGCCTGTTCAATTTGTTTGTTTGTTTTGTCATCTTTACAGAGCTGCCCATCTCACACAAAGTGACTCTGGGTGACGTACAACAATTAAATAAAACAGCAAAGAGATTAAAAAAAAGCAATCATTATAAAAAGATAAAAAAGTAATTATGAAAATGAAAATATTATCAACAATTGTAAAATATACAAACCCTGCAGAGAGAGTAGAATATCAATCATACTGGAGCCATCTAAGAATGTCTCTGGTTCCCAAAGACCCCCAGGCCTGATGACACAACCAGATCTTGGGGGGCTTCCTAAATGACAGCAGGGAAGGGGCGAGCCTCACTTCAAGGGGGAGAATGTTCCACAAGGAGGGAGCCATGGCAGAGAAGGCCCGCCTCTTGGGATCCACCAGATGCAAGTCCCTGACCAATGGGACACGTAGCACACCTTCCCTGCCAGATCTAATGGGACTGGCTGATGTGATTGGGGAGAGGCGGTCCCTCGGGTAACCTGGTCCCATGCCCTGAAGGGCTTTAAAGGTCAAAACCAGCACCTTGAATTGGACCCGGAAGCAAACTGGCAGCCAACGCAGCTCGCAAAACAGAGGTGTAATATGTGCTCTTCTAGGAGCACACATAACTGCCTGCGCTGCTGTGTTCTGCACCAGTTGAAGCTTCTGGATACTCTTCAAGAGCAGCCCCATGTAAAGCGCATTGCAGGAGTCCAATCTGGAGTCTGATTTAAACTAGTGATAACTCCTTCTGCTTTGTACAATTTAGTCTGAAATGTTCACCGTTGAGTCAAGAATTAATGTGAAACAATATAAGCTGCAAACTCCTTAATGCTTGGAAAAGTTACTCTATGGAAAGAAAGCCACAATAACAAATGCTTGCAGAGAGGCTCTGAAAGAAACTACCTCCCATGAAGTATTATAGACTATTAAAACATGTTCATTATGATTTTCTTGGTGGCAGAGGCTGATGTTTGTAAACCAGAAAACACACTAGAAGTAATTGACAGAAACGAATGCTGACCCACTACCTACCTTTACCATCTAATTATAGCAAATAATTCTATTGAACAAAATATAGTTATTATCTCAGAGTTCATTGTAGCCCGGTGAGATTAAAGAACACTAGGTTGTCACTTTTTGTCCCAGGGGTAAAATAATCCTAGCAATTATTCTGAATTATCTAAGCACTGTTGCTCATATGCATCATCTGTAATGATTGCTGAGTTCTTCCGCAGTTCATTTGAATGCATAAAATAAGCAGTTGCCAATACTTATTTATTTCCATTGTATAACAAGTGGCAACTGTTTTGCCAGATAAAGAGCTGATGTAAAGCAGCAGGATATTCTATGTGATTGATTGATTAATTACATGCCATCAAGTTGTTGCCAACTCTTAGCAACCACATAGATAGATTTTCTCCATGATGATCTGTCTTTAACTTGGTCCTTCATCTCTTCCAACAGTGCACTCATTGCTGCTGGTTATTCTCTTCTTTTCTTTCCTTCCAACTTTCCCAGCATTACAGCCTTCTCCAAAGAGCTAGATCTTTGCATAATGTGTCCAAAGTAGGATGATTTGAGCCTGGTTATTTGTGCCCTGAGTGAGAATCCATTGGTTTGATGATGTTTGATGATCCATTGGTTTGTTTTCTTGGCTGTCCATGGTATTCTCAAGAAGTTCAAAAGTGTCAATGTTCTTCCTATCTTGCTTCTTCAAAGTCCAACTTTCACTTACATACAGTGTCACATGGCTTGGATGATTCTGATCTTTGTAGGCATAGACATGTCACAACATTTGAATATCTTTTCCAAGGCCTTCAGGTCTGCTCTACTAAGTGCTAGTCTGCAGCATATTTCTTGACTGATTGTTCTTTTACTGTTGATGGTTGATCCTAAAAGGCAGAAGCTATCTACCACTTCAGTATCTTCATTGTCAGTTCTAAGACTGGTTGTTCTACCTGTTGTCGTTAGTTTGGTCTTCATTATTTAATTTTAGTCCCATTTTTTTTTTCACTGTGCTCCTTGACTTTTATTACGGGGGCTTGCAGATCTTTTGCATTTTCAGTTATCAGGGTGGTGTCCTCAGCACAGCACAGGTCATTGATATTTCTTCCTCCAGTTTTAAAACCGCACTCATCTTCTTCCAATCCAGCTTCTTTAATATATATTCAGCATATGGGTTGAATAAATAAGGGGAGAGTATACTGCCTTGCATTTGGATTTTCAGCTCTCACAGTAGTCTCATCAGTATAGTGCAGGTTATTAAGGTTTCATCCTCAGTTTTAAAACCACACTCATTTCATCTAGTTCAATGTCCCTCAAAATATATATATATATATATATATATATATGATGAATTAAGTGCAGAGTATACAGCCTTGTCACACTTGGAGCCAGTCTGTTTCAGCATGTTCTGTCCGTACTGTGGCTTCCTGTCCTGTATATAAGTTTCTGATGAAGACAATGAGATGTTCTGGAATTTCCATTTTTCTGAGCACAGTTTGATATGATCAACACAATCAAAGGCTTTTCTATAATAGATGGAGCACATAGTGACTTTTGGGGAGGGGTATTCTTTGGGTTTCTCAATTATCCAGCATGCATCAGGAATAATGTCTTATGTTCCTTGGCTTTTTCTAAAGTGAGCTTGATCATCTGGCATCTCTTTTTCCATATGTAATCTGCATTGGATGATCCTAAGCATTATTTTGCTAACATGTGAAATGAAGGATATTGTATGATAGTTTGCACACTCTGTTAAGTCTCCTACTTTTTGAAATTGGAAAAGTCTTCTTCCCCTCAATAATTTACCTTTCAATTGGCAGTATTATCTCAGATAGTGGGGTTCTATAATGGAGCCAGATGTATCAAACCATTGTATAATAGTCCTGAACACCTGACCGGTTTTATCCAATCAGAATTATCCATATATTATTATGGATCCTAAATCATCTTCAAAGGCCATTCATGGGCAGACTCACTGTTCCAACCTCCGAGCATTTGGTATGGGCCAACAGTGACCCCTAAAGCACCTTTCTCATATAAATCCATTTATACAAAGGCAAACATGGCGAAACATAAAGTGCATCTTTCACATTTTACCAAAAGTTAGGAAGGTAGGTTTAGCCACTATACAATTGATGATTTGCCTGGTGCACCATCACAAACAGAACTTTTTCCTTGATTATGCAAAGCAACAGTCAGCCTCCCCAAAGAAGCTGCTTTCACTGTTTTATAGAATGCAAAGTGTTCTATGAAACAGGAGGGAAGGGAAAGGAAGGGAAGGGAAGGGAAGGGAAGGGAAGGGAAGGGAAGGGAAGGGAAGGGAAGGGAAGGGAAGGGAAGGGAAGGGAAGGGAAGGGAAGGGAAGAAGAATCTGCCTATCAGCATCCATCCAGGAGGCCTCTTCCAGTTTGTATCACCCATGCAATTAAATAGGTTGGGTGGTTCCTAAGGTCACAAGCCCTTTTCATGCTGTTGCCACTTGATTTGGATGTCACATTTTGTTCCTTTTGTTGATGATTTTAAAAGAAAAATTGTATCATGCAGAAATCTTATCGTTACTAATTACTTACAAATTTGGCAAATAAATAACTAAACAAGCAAACAAAAGCAATTATTATGCTCACTTTTATTCTTTCCACTTTTCATTCTATTTATTTTACCTTTATTTAAAATTAACTAAGAGAAATGGCTGTTAGTATGTATTATTCCCTCTGTTATTTATATTCTAGCTTGTCTTTTTACAGAAAAAAAATGTTCTGCTTATTTAATGACTTTGCCCCCCATTAACACATCATTGCCTAATTAATTCTATTTTGTATTTTTCTATACAGCACAGCAGAGTGATTGATTTCAATTATACTGAAATACAAAGCTTTTAGATGTGTTGCCTTATATTTGCTTCTCCAGATCCTTTGTAACACTTTGCCCAGAGTCATTCAAAAGAGGTCAAAGTCACAAAGTATCTGCCTCCCAATGGAGGTGGTGAGTCTGATCACTTCCATTTGAAATGCAAACCTCAAAAGGAACGCTTTGATGAAAAAGCAGATTACAGGTATCAGAGCTGAAACAAATAACAACCATTAGTTCAGCATGCCCCTACTTAGCTTAAGTGTGAATTTCTAGAATATGGAATACATTAAATGATAGTTCTGGAAGTGACATGAATTTCAAAAGCTATTGGCAATATGTCTGAAGAACCTGCAGGTTCATCTACACAACTTCACACTGAATTACTGACACAATCCAGGAAAAAAAAAGGAGACCCAATTCTCTTGCAAGCCCATGTAATTCTTAATTGTATAATAAAGCTATCATAAATGCTTGTCCCAGTATAACTTCTAAATAAGCTTCTGGTATTAATGTTGTTGTTATTATTGAAAAATAGTTTTCAGGAGATCATCCAAAGATATTGGGGAGGAAGGTCTTCAAGAAGTCATCAAAAGAGAGATGATCACTTGAAGATCTGTCTCCCTTATATTTTGCTTGCATGGAGCCATAGCTGGAGCATAAATAATTTACATGCTTTATTGCTAGTCCACCTATCAGTCCCCAAACCTTTTTTTCATTCCCTCTTTCCCTGCTGGCACCTTTTAGGCATGTCCATGAGGGGCAATTCCAAGGCCTTGCAGTTTGAGGGGCCTCTAGACAGGCAACATTCAGAGGAGGCTAAGCACCATGCTTTAAAAGTAATGGCCTCAGTTGGAAACGTTACCTCAAAGGTAGTACCTGTTTAATTCAGTTGCTGCTAGCCTTTAATATGGCAATGGTTCCTTTCCCATGCAGATGTGGCCATAGGCAGGCTCTCAGGCAGTAAAGAGGAAATGTTTGGCTCACTACAAAGACAACCCCTGCCTCTCCAAAAGCAAGGCAGCAGTGGTCAAGGGATGGTGTGTTCAGACAAAAGGGTCTAAGAAGATGCTTTACCTCACAGTGTTTCTGGTAAAGATGATGGCAGGAGTTAAGAGCAGAGAGGAAAAGATAAAACCTTCCCCTTTTGGCTGTTCTTTCCTCTCATATGTGAACCAGAAGAAAACCAAACCACTGTAGTTTTTGGACTCAATCTCAGTTGACACTATGGTGGCTAGCAACCAGAGGATAGGGCCTTCCCTGCAGCTTCTCAATGTCACCGGCCATGATATCACTGTAAAAATATTCCACAGGCAGGGGGCATGCCTGAAGCGGATTGACCATAGCAGCCACTAGGTGCTGGGCAGATCTCTACCCCTGACTACATCATGTCCAGCATGAACATCAAGAGTTGGGTTGGGAGAAGAAGGAAAAGACCACTTTAACAGCAGAACAAATAAAGACAATTTCAGACTGTCTCAGTGTGAGACAGAAGTAATGTCATGGAGACATATCCCTTAATTACAGTTAGCAAGCTATCATTATGCCATGGTGAGTAGAATATGGGTATGTGCCCAGAGTGGTGCCCAAGGGTGAGAACATGGCAAAGCTACTTCTGGCTATACCTCACCACACTCCTTTTGAGGTTTTCTGACCTCTAGATTTTCCAGTCATTCAGAATCAGCTTGAGGGAAGAATGATAAACATAAGGGACAAATATCAGAAGATATTCTTTTCCATTGCAACTCTCACAACTTGACAAGAGGTTGGAATATAAAGAAATGTAAGAGGTTCTCCCTGTTGTTGGCTATACCTATTTAAACTTTAAATGTATATTTGTGTGTCAGACCATGAAAGACTGGCTTGGGCTTTTGTATGTACCAGATTGTGGGGGAATGCAAGTACAAAACCTAGTACAAAGCACACAGAGAGATCATTGTGATATTGAACATGTGCACAGTAATTTATTGTTCTATCCATCTCTGACAGAACCTTTTCTAGTTTGTAATTAATCCTACTTTACATTTAACTATCCTGTATATCTGCCAACAAGGTGGTTGGTGTTTATTAGTAAGATAATTGTGCTTATTACTTAAGCCTAGTGCCTACCTGGCTCACAGCCCAGATGGGAATTTCATTGTATCTATCTTCATTGTATCAAGGGAATAAAAAGTTGGATTAATTTCAAGTAAAGCAGATGTTTTAACAATTAGGAGAAACTTCATAAAATTTTACTACCATAAAAAATAAGTTTGTTCCCTGTGTACATTCTAAGAATAAATATTAGCAGAATGAAAAGGTTGGGGATGAAGCATCAAACCAGTGATCCCTGCCAACTTTCCCCAACCATACCTCTCCAGCCCACAGCCTGACTGAAATTTGGGTTGAAGCAGATGTCTTCTTGAGCAGTCTAGGAAAAAATGGCCTGGTTTCTGAAAAGCTGAAGTAGAATCTGAATTGAATTTAGCCATCAGTGTATTGGGTATTTTATAAATTTATGCAACAGATATTTTGGAGACAGTAGAAGTAGAGGAAAAGCAGAATCTGCATGCACAAGTGTGTGCACACATACATACAAGCATAGAAAATCCATCTTCTCCTTCCATTAAGTGACTGTTCCACTGAATCAAAAAAGTCTTCCATAAGTGGAAGATTGAGTTGCATACAACCCATTAGTCTGCAAAAATCTCATAGTACAGTGCCTTAAGTAATCCTATGCCAGAAACTGATTTGTAATGGGTGGAAAGAAGAACAATGGGAGTGCATTTTGTCTCTAAATAAATTAACATACCCCACCCACCCTACCCTCATTTCAAACTTCAAATAAATTAATGCTTCAGAACTACTCACACATTCTGAACTAAGATTTATTGAGGCATTCAACAATTATTCATATGTCTGTAGGATTAGCCTACAGCCAGCATCCCTAAATTGGCTTTGCTACATTTATTGAAAAGATGGAAGGAGGAGGAGAAAAAAGAAAAGAGAAGACATTGGATTGTTTTGTATTTTAGAGGCACTTATACTATATTTTTATACAAAGAGTAAAATATAAAGTAAATAATAAATGTGTTTACAAAGCTGTGTTGTTTGTACACCAAGGATGGTATGGGTAAGTACATGAATTTACCATATATTTTGATAAAGTCATTTGAGAAGCCTCATACAGCTATAATGTTTCTAATAGTTGTAAGTGTGCTTCCCTTTTGACCTATTCAGGTTTGTCAATGTACTTCCTAAAAGAGTAGTGTCCAATATTTTAGGTATCATTAGTTATACAAACAGATGCTTTTGAACAGAGTGGAACAATGACTTGCATATGTGTGTGCACATACAGGTAGTCCTCACTTACTAATCGCATTTGGGACCGGCAATTCCATTGCTAAATGACGTGGTTGTTAAGTAAAATATCACTTGACCACACTGGAATTACAACATCAGTTTCACTGTAGTCATTAACTAAATCACCATGGGTTGTTAAGCATGAAATCACATGACTGCAACTTGTGACTTTCTGCTGGCTTCTCCATTGACTCTGCATGTTGAAAGCTGGCTGTGAAGATTGCAAATGGCAATCACATGACCGCAGAACACTATGACGATCATAAATGCATGCTGGTTGCCAAGTGCCCAAATTGTGATCACATGACTGTAGGGATGCTGTGATGGCCCCTCATTTGAGGACTACTTGTAAACCTATTTTTTCAGCACTGTCGTAACTTCAAAAAGTCACTGAACAAGGCAGTCAGTAAGTGAGGACTACCTGCACATGTATGTGGATATATACCTGCCAGAAGCAAAACTTAAAAAAAAAAAGCAGGACCATGATAAAAAAAAATATATCAATTGAATTAATGTACTCATTAAAACTAATTTCCTGGAAAATATCCCATCTACAAAATTAATTGTTCCCTACCTCCATTTACCAGACATTCTCTCTCACAAACACTCAGCATTCCTACATGTATAAATATGCAAACACACCTATATACATGGTCTACCCTCTTTCCAGCAGGAACAATGATACATTTCTGCTGAGACATGTGGGAACTACAGGTTGTCCTTGGATACAATCATTCATTCAGTGACTGTTCAAGGTCACAACGGTGCTAAACGAGGGATGCTTACAACTGGTCCTGAAAGCGGTGGCCATCATAGCATCCCTGTGGTCCCATGATCATGATTTGAGTGCTTGGCAACTGGCTCACACTTACGACAGTTGCAGCGTCCCATGGTCACATGATCAGCATTTGTGATCTTCCCTGCTGGCTTCTCACAAGCAAAGTCAACGGAGAAGCTGGCAGGAGGTTGCAACTCACTCCTCTGAGTTTCTCCTGCTCCATAGCATTCACCTACCTGCTGGCCTGCTTGCAAGCCACCTAAGGAAAGTCTTGTCATATCCTGGACTTGCAACTTCCTTCTGGCTTCCCCATTGAGTTTGCTTGTGGGAAGCCTGCAGGAAATTGCAAGTCACGGCCATGTGAGATCCTCGCTTAATGACCTGCGATCCTCGCTTAATGACAGCAATGCTATCACTCAGCAGCATGGTCACAAGATGTTACACTTCACAACCGCATCACTTAGCGATGGAAATTCTGGTCCCATTTACCATTATTAAACGAGGACTACCTGTAATGATACTGGATATCACCATACACATTGAAAAAGTCAAAAAGAAACCTTGGGACTTAGATTGTATTCTCATCCATCCTTCCAGTTCATGGGGAAAAAAACCAGAAAATATTTCAAGACAGTGACTGGGTATGCAAATCGGGAGATTTCATTTCTGGGACTGTAGTCTGAGGTGTCTACTGTAGATGACAGACTGCTGGCATGAGGTAGTTGTGCCTCAGAAGAACTGGGTAAAAATGAGTTTCTCCAAAGCATGGCAACCTGAGCTTTAAACTGAATCTTGTAGGGGATGAAAAAGAATGCTGAAGTAAGACCTCAGATATCTTGTGCATTGTAAAAAGTGGGATTATTACTGAAATGGGCTCTCTTAAACCATTCATGAAAGAACTGTGCCTCCTAAGGTTCATGGCCTTCGTTGTCTATACACTAATACTCAAGAGTATGGGAAATAAACAAGATTAGCTTTAGCCTTTAGTATAGAAGGCAAACATGATTTAAAAGGTATACTGTAAAAGAGACCTTATGACAAGATTTTTATGAATGGAATGCAGATTTTTATGAATGGAAAGATGTCATTTTTCAAAAGAACCAGCTGAAAGACAGGAGGAGTTGCACTGTATGTTCTGAGTATTTCCAACTGAGAAATCCAAAAATAATTATTTGTTTATTTATTACATTTTGTACTGCTGACTCCTGGTTGTTTACATAAAATCCAACAATCAAAACAATGAAATTCAACAACATATCTAATTAAAAACCCTCACAAACCCCAACCCCTTGGGATATAGCTCAGTGATCTCAACTGCCAAATGCTCTCCAGAACAATTCCTTACACTGCCATTCTAAAAAATAATCAGAGAGATGAAATCTGAATTTCCAAGGGTAAGGTGTTCCTTAGGGATGGAGTATATACTAAAAAACAACAACAACCAACAATTGTTTTCTTGATTCCAGAATCCCTGAATCTCACATGGGATTTTCAGCATCCCTAGTAGGAAGCATGGAGTGGATGGGATGACTCAGAGTAGTGGTCCTGCAAGCACCTAGCCATTAAGCCATGTAGAGCTTTGTAGGTAATGACCAATATTTTGAATTATAATCCAAAGTTTATGAGCAACTAATGCATCACTCATGAGACCAGTGTTATATGAGTCCAACACTTCTTACCTGAGAGGAAGTGGGCTGATGCATTCAGTACACTCCAAAGGCAGCCCAATGCAGAGCACATTGGTGTAGTCCATCCTAAAGGTAATAGGGACATTGATAATTGTTTCCAGGGCTTCTTGTAATAGATAGGGACACAATTAGCACACCAGCTATAGTTGGACAAAGGCTCCCCAGCTATAGCTATTGCCTGCCTATCTAGTAGTAGTCATGAGTTTAGGACAATCTCCAAAACACAGACTTGCTCCTTCAAGTTCAACTCCATCCTGTGTCACAAGCAGAGCTAAGCAAGAACCAGATAGTTTCTGGACAAACAGCACCTCTGTCTAGCCAAAGTTTAATTTCAGCTTGTTCCTTCCCACCCAATTTCTCACAGCCTCCAAACAAATGAATGAATTGGCAATGCTACAGAGAGCATCTGGATTGGAATAAGTGGAGGAATAAATAAAAGCAGTACTGCTGTTGGTATCAACTATTACCATCTGGACTAAGGAGGAGATATGGAAGATGTTTTCCAAAGCAAACTGCATATACTTCAAAGCAGTATCAGGCAGAAACGTTGAAGGAAACTGACCAAGAAATACTGTAGTTATTGATTTTAAAAGAAACTGAACTTTAGATCAAATTATATCCTAGACTTAATGAAGATCTGAAAATGAAAAAAGACACATACAGGAAGTATAAAGAGACAATAATAGGTGGCATGGAGCTGTAGAGCTGATGTCAGGAAAGTGAAAATCTAGTGAGTTGAGGTTAACAAAGGATGCTAAGAATAACAAATAGGGTTTCATTAGGTATATAGTAATAAGGAAAGGATCAGTGAACCAGCTGCTCAGTGAAAGAGGCAAAATGTTAACAAACAGTGAAGAAAAACCAATACTAGGAAAAGACTGAAACAAAATAGGTTCTCTAACAAAGCAAAAACTATGTGTAACACCAGGAAATTGTGAACAGTGGGATGAAAGAGTAAGATGGAAATCTGACACTGATAGAAACATGGTCAAGGAATACCTATTTATTTTTCCTTTAAATCTCCAAAGTCAAAATAATTGCATCCTAGATATACTGAGGAAGTAGTTGATAGTTTGGCCAAATCCTTATGTAATACCTTTCAGAAATTTTGAAAGGTGAAGTTCCAAATGTCTGGAGAGAAGCAATGTTGTTCACCAGTCCCTATCGTCAAAAAGAAGAAAAAGGAAATCCAGCAAATTATAGATCTGACAATCTGACTTCTTATCAGATAACAAATCAGTTGACATATCAGTTATCAGCTGTGATAATTTTCAGAAGTCACAGCAATCTGATCTTATTGTTTGATTAGGTATTTTTCTTAATAGACTGTGGGAATGTTGTAGACAAATACAAGCATTTGACAAAGTATCTCATGACATGCCAATTAGCAAATTAATTAATGGGTGTCATGACAATCAAGTGTCATGACAATAATAGCTGGCTTGAATATCATACTCAACAACTGTTAATCAATGGTTCTTTATTAGACCGGGAAAAGCTATTGCCAAAAGATCAGCCCTGGTCCTGTTTTCAATATTTATATTTATGACACAGTGAAAAGGGGAAAGAAATGCTTATCAAATTTTCAGGTGCCACTAAATAGGATGGAATAGCAAATACTGTAAAGGACAGAAATAAAATTCAAAATAAAATGTAACAGATTCAGATGCAAGATTCTTCACTTGGGAAACTAAAGTCATATGCAGTGGTACAAGACAGGGGATATCTGACTTGCTAACGATAATTGTGAAAAATGATTTTGGAATTGTTAGGGTATGCAAATTGAATATGAGCCTGCAGTGTGCTGTGGCTGCAGAAAAAAGGAAAAGGCTATTTTAGGATGTATCATAGAAGCATAATTTTCAGATCATGGGTAGTAGTCATTCCACTTGATTCTTCTTGAAGAACTAAAAGATACCATTAAATCTATGAAAACAGGAAGAGCTCCCAGATCTAGATGGGTAAATAGGATATTAATATTTCATGTCAGGCTGTTGCCAATCAAATGTCATTGACTTCCAGCTTCTTGCTCAGTATGTAGACTAGAATGTAGTGGCATTAATCAACCAGAATAAAGAATGATGAACTATGGGATGAATTCAACAGGGACACTCCAGACACCTGAGAATCATAAATCCAACCCTGAATTACTGCAACAGAATATTTGAAAGAAAGCTACCACTACTTTCTCTCATTACATCCTCCCTCTCTCTCTTCGTCGACTCATCCAAATCTTTGGATATCAAATCCATGCATCTGGCAGAGAAACAAGATCTTTGTGGATATCATGAAACTTCAGAACATTTGCCCTGATAAACTTTCTTGCACTGAAGTAACCATTAAATGTCATAGGTGTGGAATGCAGGAGGGGCATTAGGAAGTAAATACCCTAGATGTTCTACACCTGGGTTTTCAGGAAACGATTCAGCCTGCCTGGCAAAAGGTCAGAGAGAGGGTTAACAATTAAGTGGAGTTTAGAATCAGACATACAATACTTAGCATTGCCACTTGATCCTGACTATTATTATCTACCCTCCAACTGGCTCTGCAATAAACCTTCAAGACCTGATAGATTTTAGAGCCTTGGGCAATTTTAAAGACTCTGCAATCACACACCAATTTGTTTGTCTGTTTGCTTGTTTAGGATCGTTTCAGTTTCTAAGGTTGCTCATTTGTTAATGACTCTGGCTTCCCCATTCAGATAGTAGACACCAGTTGATGTGGAAACAATTAATGATGGACTCTTGTACTCTGAACCAATTTCTGAAGATGCAACCCTTCATCTCATCATTTTTTATTATCAGGAAACTCTGTAACTGTTTAACATCTTCTTTACACATCCCAATAACAGTGGGATAGATTGACTTCAGTTATATAATCCATGTATTCACAGGGACTAAGAAAGCATTTACCCTGATAGTCAAAAATGCAAAGGATCTGCAAGCCCTACTACTAAAGATCAAAGAGCCCAGGGGAAAATAATGGGACTATAATTAAATATAAAGAAGACCAAACTAACAACAACATATAGAACAACCAGCCTTTGAATTGACAGTGAAGATACTGAAGAAGTGGAGAGCTTCTACCTCTTAGGATCAACCATCAATAGTAAAGGAACAAGCAGTCAAGAAATACACTGCAGACTAGCACTTAGTAGAGTAGCCATGAAGGCCTTGGAAAAGGTATTCAAATGCCGTGATGGGTCAAATACTGACAAGGATCATGCAAGCCATGGTATTCCCTGTGATACTCTGTAGAAGAAAAAGTTGGACTTTAAAGAAGCAGGATAGGAAGATTATTGATGCCTTTGAACTTTGGTATTGGAGAAGACTCCTGAGAATAATGTGGACAGCCAAGAAAACAAACCGATGGATTATCAAACAAATCAATCCAGAGTTCTCACTCAAGGCCCAAATGACCAAGCGCAAATTATCCTACTTCAGACATATTATGCAAAGATTTACCTCTCTGGAAAAGGCCCTAATGCTGGGAAAGGTGGAAGGAAAGAGAAGCAGACGCCAACCAGCAGCAAGGTGGATGAACTCAGTTACAATGGCAATGAGTGCACCACTGGGAGACTTGAAAGAACAGGTAAGGGATAGATCATCATGGAGAAAATCTATCTATATAGTCACTAAGAGTTGAAAATGACTTGATGGCACATAATCAATCAATCAATCAATCAATCAATCACAAAATCAATCAAGAAGACATTACATTAGACTCTCAAAAATCCCAAACTCCCTGCTTGCAAGGCCTGAATCCCTTTCCTTGCCTTCTCAGAAATCAACAGAGCATTTCTCCTGTTTTACCTGGTAAATACACTGATTATGCTGAAATCTTTGGGGAAAAGGGGGCATGAACTTTGAGCTCCTTAGATACTATTTTTGCATTATAAATTTGGTGAGAGGAGCTCCGTTCTCTCCTAAACACTAATATCTGGTGTTCTTGGAAGTATTATCTTGTTTGAAGGACCTGCCTGATGACAACTTGCAGAAAGAGCTTATCCTAACATTTTATATCACCAGCTTGCTTACTTAGACTGAGCCTTGATTGGGAGCTGAGATGTACATTGCTATCTTCACAAGTGAATCTACATACAACAGCAACAGGACACTATGCATGGGCTCATACAGATGAATGTCAGGGAAATCTCTTCATTCCCTTTCCCCCTTTCTTAGGAATCAGAATAATTGTACCACAACAGCTGGTTATACATTTCTCATTCCCTAGGAGAAGAGATTTTAAAACTCTGCCATGATACTACCCCATCAGACATTTTGAAGCATTTAAAGCTACCACCCTCTTTGATTATAGAAAGGTTGTCAATTGTGTTGATCATGGCAAGCTATGGGATGTGGTTTCAAAAACGGGACTCCCAGAACATCTTATTGTCCTAATGTAAAAGCTATGTGCAGGTCAGGAAGCCACAGTACAGATGGGACATGGTAAAACAGACTGCTGTAGGTTGGCAAAAGAGTAAGACAAGACTGTATATTCTCCCCTTATTTACTCAGCCTATATATATATTGAGAGATACTGAACTAAATAAAATGAATGTGGTTTTAAAGTTGAGGAAAAAAATCAATAACCTGCATTATACTGATAACTCCACCCTGATAGCTGAAAATGCAAATGATCTGCAAGCTATAGCGATGAAAGTCAAGGAGAGAAAATGTGGGACTAAGATTAAATCTAAAAGAGACCAAATTAAGGAAGGTACAGTAGCCAGACATAGAATTGACAATGAAGATTCTGAAGTGGTAGATAGCTTCTGCCTTTTAGGATCAGCCATCAACATTAAAGGAAACAGCAGTGAAGAAATAGCTAGCACTTGGTAGAGTAGGAACAGAGGGCTTGGAAAAGATATTCAAATGCCAGATGTCCAAACCTACACAAATCAGAATCATGCAAGCAATTGCTTTTCTTCTGACCCTGTATGGAAGCAAAAGTTAGATTTTGAAGAAGCAGGATAGAAAGAGTACCAACACTTTTGAAATGTGGATTTGGAGGAGACTTCTGAGAATATCATGGATAGCCAAGAAAACAAAGAAAATGAACAAATCAGAGTCTTCACTTGAGGCAAAATTATCATACTTTGGATGCATTATTCTGTAAACTGCCCAGGGTCACTGGGAGTCAGGCAGCATATACATTTAAATCATCATCATCATCATCATCATCATCATCATCATCATCATCTCTGGGACTCTGAAATTCAAACAGACAAGCACCTGCCACACAACACCCCAGACTTAACAACTGTTGATAAGAAAGACAAAAAAGTCTGGATAGTGGACACTGCAATACCTGGAGACAACAGAATAGAAGGGAAAGAACTGGAGAAAATCACAAAATACGAAGACCTCAAATAGAAATAGAATGACTGTGGCAAAAGAAAGCAAAGATAGTACCAATAGTAATAGGCACCTTAGGTGCAATCCCAAAATATCTGGAGCACCACTTGAAGACCATCAGCATTGACAAAATCACCATCAGTCAGTTGCAAAAGGCACCTTTGCTTGGAACAGCTTACAAACTGCGATGCTACCTTTAACACCACCAAACAACATCATCTGCCTATCCCAGGTCCTTGGGAAGGACTCAATAGGTGGATACAAATTCCAAATCCACTCTAAATATCTGGCTGACTGTGCAACCAACCATCATCATCATCATCATCATCATCATACCAGCACCTAGCTCTCTTCAGAAGTCCATAATGCTGGGAAAGGTAGATGGAAAGAGAAGAGGATGACCATTAGCAAAGGTAGATGGATTCAATTACAGTGATGATGAGTACACCTTCAAGATCTAAAGAACCAAGTTGGGGACAGATTGTCCTGGAGAAAATGTATCTATGTGAACTCTAAGAGTTAACACCAACTTGCTGGCACATAATCAATCACCTTCTGCTCAGAGATTTTTTGTGGTCTCACATCCAAATGGATGTCACTTCTTGCCATACCTGCCATCAGGCCAAGCCTACCAAATCAACCACAATGTTACACCCTGTTCCTTCCACACAGAGGTCTTAGATTTCCTTGGATTTTATCACTAACAGCCACCTGTCAAGGGCCTGGATGTTATACTGGTTGTTGTTGGCTGTTTCTTCAATATGGCTTACCTATATAGGGGTGTAAGGGCCTCCTTCTGCTCCAAATACTGCTTCTTTTATTCATCTCCCATGTTTTCTGGCACTGGGACATGCCCAATTATCTCATTTCTATAGAAGTGTTCAATTCAGAGTCTATTTTTGAAGAGTACTTTTCCATCTTGTAGATGTTATAATTCATTTTTCCTTAGCAAATCACCCCAAATGGAAGAGTGAAACTAAAAGGGCAGATACTACTCTAGAGCAATACTTTCATTGTTATATGAACTACTAGCAAAACAACTGGCTTGACCTATGACTGAATTCACATATAGCAACTCAGTTCAATGTTCTACTCATATGTCACAATTTTATGCATTGTATGGCTATTACCCATACCTGTTGTCAACTCTGTTCCTCCTTCCTCTGTTCCACCCCAGCACATTGGGGTGATTGCTAATTTATTGCCAATAGGGGACCTGATATATCACAGCCTACTTTCATCAGGCAGACATCTGGATAAGATGGGGGAAGGCATATTGTAGGGAAGCTTGAACTAGAAATAAACATTCTTCCTCTGCCTATGACCCACAGGATGGAGTGGACATTGTCCTTCTTCTCCCACCCCACCCCACCCCACCCCACTCCATCCCACCAGTGCCTTAAGGGAATGAATAGGAGGCTGGAGAGTTACATATGCTGTCTAGAGTTTCACAGAGGATGGCATCATCATCATCACCATCACCATCATCATCATCTGGGAGAGCTAGTTCTTAGAAGATCACAAAAAAAAAAAAAAACCCAGTCTGAAACCAGACTAGCATAGCAAGAGATAAGTGGAAGCTTCTTTCTGCCCCAAAGGGAGTGACTTCAAACTTCATTGTACAGGCAAGAGAAAAAGGCCCAGTAATTTAATCTTGATTTCTCTATAAATAGAGATTGCATTTGATAAACAGTAGTTGCTGGAATTCTTTTGTAATGACTTCATTAGCTTTTTCACAATAAATCTACTTACAGTATAAGAACTCGTGTCCTAGGAAGTCTATTCATAGCAGTTTCTAGTCTAGTTTATTGAGCGATCCCTGACAAGCTGCATCTAAAACTCCTGCATTACTATTGGAATGTGTTTTGGATAATTCTAAATCCACATTTTTAAAAAAATGAACAATGAAGGAATATTGCTGTACTGTAGTTTTGCTAAATTCATTATTTAGCAAAATACAGCTAAATTTATTACTTGCAAGAATAAGCTAGAATAAATATTTGGAATATCCATCTAATAAATCATTTGCTAAGGATCTTAAATAAATTTCTTACAATCTTAAGACAATTTTTACATGTTTATTGGACACCTCAAAGAATGTTCAAAAAGAGTTGCAAACAATGTTATTCTGTTGTAAGTGTAATATGGGTGGAAGAATACATACTCCTCTGATATGGGTTTGTCCCACTATTGCACTATTGGTTTGATATCCAAAAAAGTGTTAATGTTACAAAAGTAAATATATTTTAAACTTGTGAATGTGTTTCTGAATGATGTAATAAAAATGTGGAACTTACTACTATATGAAGAATTACAGATTTATTGATCATGGGTCAGGGGCCAACAAAAAAGATTACTCTTCATTACAAAATCCCAGATTTATAATCTCAGACTGTGGACAGATCATTTCTGTTTACAAGCTGTCTTTTTATCAATATAATTAAAAGACTGATCAAAATTATTTCAAGTGGTCAGAGTTTACTTTATAAATTATCTGCATGATTTTCTGTATATAACATATATTTTTGCTTTTTTTTTATTTGTTTGCTCTTTTTTCTTCCTCTTTTCTTCTTCTCCTTTTTCATATAGTCAAGCAGCTGACATTAAGAAAAAGCAATTGAGGAGGATGTGATAGTGTTCTTCAAATATCTGAAAAAAATTCACATAGTGTACAAGGCGTGGAATAATGAATTCAAGTTTCAGGAATGCAGATTCCAAATGAAGTTTAAGGAAAAAAGAATCCCAATAGAAAGAGCAGTTAGACAGAGGAAGCAATTTCTCAGGGGGGTGATGAGTTCTCACTGATTGGCTGTGTTCAAGCATAAGTTAGACAGCATCTGCCTGGAATGCCTTAATATTGATTCCTGCACTAATCAGAAAGTTGGACCTAAATGACACCCTGTTACTTTCTAACCCTATCAAAGAGGGAAATCAGAATGAAGATAAGAGAAAAGAAAATGTTCTGAGAATGGAAGGAAAAACAAAACTGGATGGAGATAAGACAAGGGAAAAATATAGCCACAGAAAGAGAAAGAGAAAGAGAAAGAGAAAGAGAAAGAAAGAAAGAAGGTCCATTTAGGAAGTTCAAAAGGAGTTTAATTCACCAGGGAAATATCCCCTCCCAAGACTTCAGGCTGCTCTTCAGGCTACTCTTCAAAAGCATCTGTGCTTTGCAGCTGGGATTTCTGTAGCCATGTGCATTTCAGCTGATTCCTTTATTTTCAACAGCTTCTATTATCAGAAACCACCCCCACCTTCAAATTCACAGTAAATGATTTTGGGGGTGTGGAGGGGGGAACTGTCATCTTCCTATCAACTAAATAGGATTTAGTACTGCTTCCATATAAGGATGAATGAAGTGTTTATGATTATATTGCTAATTGGTCTCCTCTGACAGATTGATGAAGCAGATATACTGTGAAGCAGAGGATAAGGCAGTGAGGTTCACACACATACATGCACACACGCACACATACACACAAACATATATACTGTTATCCCAGATCAGCAGGCAGGCATGGAAAGGATTAAACACACTGGGAGAGGTAAAGGGGTCTCATTTCCCCCACAGTTCTTGCTACAGATCATAACTTTTCCATGGTTTGATGAACTGCATTAGGTTCCACAATCATAGTCCTGCTCACATTCAAATTTAATGGCAAAATGCAGGCCTGTGGGTTGAAGACTATCTGCCTGAGGGTGTACTGAGTTAATGGGAAGAGCTGTTAACAATTGAACAAAGGGTTGTGGAAAGTTCATGCAAGACTCTTCAAAAGAGTCCAGATGGTGCCTGGACCCAATTGAGGGCACAGAAGAAATCAGCTTTGAATCATAAACAGGTCATGAAAAACTCATAAGCAAGATTTGGTCTTTGACCAACAAGCACTGCCAAGACCCTGGAAGGTTCAATGTAGGGATTAAATATTTGATTAACTCTGACCAAGAGAGCTATTGTACCAGCATATGTCTGTGAATTTGCAAGATCAAATGAACTCTTGGCTCTGCACCTACTGCTTGCTGACTCTCATCTTGAAAGAATGTCCCTTTCTGAAGCTCCAGAATTTTCAATTACAAGTATGGTATCTGAGTTACAAAACTCTGGATGACCACTAGCTGGCAGGCCAAACATTCAGAAAATATGTTGCCAATTAGTGCTTGTCTGAACTTTGCAATACAGGCAAGATAGCCCTAATCGAACATTAAGAGACTTCAGAGGCTTGAGTCTCCAGTCAAGAAATAGAATTGGCATGCATCTGTTGGTAAATAGCTAGACTTATCTCATGTATTAACTGAATGTAAACCAATGCCAATAGACATAAATCAGGAAATAAAGCCCAAAACATTCAGGAGGGCAAGGGAATCAGATAATAGAATGACAAGAACAAGAATTATGACTGTTGTTTCTGGCACTTGACTAAGTTTTAAGTGTTTTTCCCCTTATCCTCTGTTCCAGCTTGATCTAATTCAAGTAAGTTCTAGTTTTTCTCTTGAAATAGACCTAGAAGCTGTGTCACTGACAGTCAACATCTTTGCTGTTGTGGTGGGGCAATCAAATTTAGAGTACAGACCTAACCTTGAAGAAGTAATGACAAAACAGTTAGGTAAGCATCTACTCATCCATGGGAAGGAAGAGGGGATGAGAAAGAAGCTCAGGATAACTGCACCTTGATTTTCTTTAGCATAAGAAGGGGCAGAGAAAAATTCCATCAGTCTTTCAAGACTCTCCTATTACTGTGTACCCTACAACAATAGAGTTCCTGTATCTTGTGCTATCTATTTCTTTATGTGACCTGTCTCAAAGGACTGACATGAAGCTTAAACGTTTCTCTCCTCTCTATTCAGAGAGGCTTTGAACCTTGCCTGGATCATGGAGATGGCACTGGATCCTCAGGGCACTCCACTGTCCACAGAACAACTTGCTGAAGCATTACATCAACAGCAAGTGGACAAAATAATCCTGGAACTTCATGCAAAGATTTAGAGCTGTATTTGAAGACCTGCCTGGGAGCACAACAGCAAATTGAGAGATTCACAAGCTGAAACAAGGCAAGCATAGAGTTCATGGCTAAATATCAGACTTTCAATTATATGCCAAAGATGTGGGATAGAATAATCTTGCTGTGATTGACTGATTTCTACCATGCAGCCCTAGGACACCTAGCCATAGATTGTGCTGCTAAAGAATAGACCTCTGAATCAATTGTTAAGTGCTGTGCCTGTGGAACTGCAAAGCACATAGTAAGCAAGTGCCCAAATCACTCCAGAGCATTTTCTTTGAGAAAAATTGCAGGCTATCCTCCCAAGACCTTAGCAGGGAGGCTCTCAGACAATTAAGAAGAGCAAGTGCATTTTATTATTCCTGTTACTCTTTGTATATCCTCAGGCATAGAAATACCATTCTCTGCTCTTTTGGATTCACATGTAACAGCCAAGTTCACAGATGAGACCACAGTGTAACATCTGATATTGTTCACATGGATATTAGAGAAACTTATGCTTGGGGAAATAGTTGATGGGAAAGAGCTTCAAGCTTATCCTATTGTGCAATGTATACCACCTTTGCAACTGGCAATAAACAATCATACAAAATAATTGCCACTTTATATCACACCTTCTGTCCCCATTGTGCTGGTCATTGATTGGCTGCAAAATCATGATCCAGATATTCACTGGGAGCAAGGGACAATCTATTTTCCACCTCAAAAATCTCAACAGCACCATTAGCAAGCTTCCCATTCTTGTGCAATTCCCTCTCCAGCATAGCACTTGAAATCCCTTCTCTTACCAGAAAAATGTGCTGAGTTTGCTGATGTATACTTCCTCATCAAGCATGTGACTGTACTAAATTCAAAGTCAGGAGCCCAGATCCCAGCTAAAAGACAATGTCTACTCAAGAGTTAACCATGTTAAAAGAGTTTCTGGATGACAGTCTGAAGAAAGGATTCATTTGCCCTTTGTTCTTGCCTACATCTGCTTTCTTCTTTTCTTATGAAAAGGAAAGATAATTCTTCTTTGAGACTTGTTCATGATTATTGGCTTCTTAACTCTGTGACCATTAAGGAACACTGTCCACTGCCTCTTATTTCAAATCTGCTGGATTGCCTTCAGGACACAGATATTTTCATGAATTTGGACTTGTGAAACACAATTTAATCAGAATGAAAGAAGGACATGAATATTTAATGGCCTTTGATACCAGATATGACAAATGTGAATACACTGTGATGCCATTTGGATTGGTTAATTGTACCATGGTCATCTCTAGATTCATGAATGAAATATTTTCTGTTATTTTGGACAAGTGTGTAGCAGTGTACTTATACGACATATTGATTTTTTCAGAAGACCCATCTTTGCATTCACATTAAAACTTGCCTTAAAGCAACTCCACAGACATAAGCTTTTTGCCAAGCTGGAAAAATGTTTGTCTGACCTTGCTCAGTTGGATTATTTAGGTTACAGGATCTCTACAGAAGGAATAAAAATGGATCATGCAAACGTACAGTCCATACTATTATGGCAGGTACATAGAAATGTGAAAGGTGCCCAGCATTTTCTGGGCTTTGCAAATTTTTACAAAAGGTTTTTCTGAACTTCTAAAGAAAGTAAGTAAATTCGGGTGGTCTACTCAAAAACAAATAGTTCAGGATTTGAATTTTTGTTTTATTTCCAGCTACTGCTCAAACATCCAGACACATGTATGACACCTGCTTTTTGTGAAACAGTTGTGTCAGACACAGCTTTAGGAGCCATTCTCCTCCAAGCTTTGAAGAGGTAGACCTCACTTCTGCTGGGTGCTTTTTATTCTACATTGCTTCTCCCAGGTGAAAGGAACACTGACACTTTCAACAAAGAATTGCTTGTGATAAAACAACATTCAAGCAATGGAGACATTTCTTGGGGGGAGCAATCCACCCAGTGCAAATGCTCACAGTTCACACAAATTTGTAAATCTACAGAAGGAACATTTCAGATGGGCACAATTTTTCTCCTATTTCAATTTTTTATATTACCTATACTCCTGGCTAACAAATACCAGATACTCTATCAGGTAAGCCTGAATATGAACATTCATGTTTATCCCTTCCTGCCATAATTCTGAAACCAATAAATTTTACTCCCTCTCCCCACAAAAAAGATTCAGACCTTCTAGAAAGGTTGGAAGCAGGAAGACAAGCAATAGATCTGCTAGATAAGATTAGTCTACAGCAACAACAGGATTCATATGTCAGGGATCAGATGGATGACTTCCAAGGAGATCCACAGATTGGTTCTTCACCTTTGTCTATGAATGATGGATGGATGCTTCACAGTGGCCATTTAGATCTTCCTGTTCCTTTAAGAGGAAAAGCATTGCAACTTCGCCATGACATTATAACTGCTGGACACAGAGTTTAAAATTTTGCATCGGGTGTTCAGAAAGTTCTGGTGGCTAAGGATGAAAGCAGATGTCAAGGACTTCATGGTTCAACATTGTTCCTGGAATGCTGGCTGGTTTATTTCAGCCCCTCCCTTCATTGTTGGGACCATGGGATTCTATTTCAATGGATTTTACTACTGACCTGCCCCCTGTACAGGATAACACAATTTTATTCCATGCAAGGGGCTTCTATCAGCTCAAGAAACTGCACATTTTCTTGAACATGTTTTAGGTAGAGGGCCTTAGTCAATCATGTGATCTTGCATTATGACTCTCAATTTACATCCAAGTTTTGATAAGGGTAACATTATCAGAATTTGAGTTTTATTCTGGATATTATTAGGAAAAAAAATGAGAATTTAAACAAAGAGTTCCAGGAATGTTTTAACAGTACAATATGTTGAGCAGACTACTAAAACATCAGATGCACTTGAGCTCCTTGATAAGCATATACAATTTTTTTTCGCCCACTTGATCTTCCCAAATGTGTTGGAACTACAAATCTCAGGATTTTCATTAAACCATGCTGAGGAAGAGTACAATAGTGTATAGAATTGCAAACTAAGTATTCTTCTGCTTGGCACCCTTAAGCTGCGTGTCTCTTGGACTGAAACTGGCTGGAAATGAAACATGTTTAAGAAATTGTTGTCCAGTTTTCAATCTGTTCTTCAGCTTTGGCAATGAAGTTGGCCAGGTGTTCTGTATGGACAGTAGTTACCGCAGCCCCCAGTTGGTGGATTCACCTGCTTCTTTACTCCTCCCACTCATGCCAGGAAACCAAATGCCAATTGCTTTCCTTTCAGTGGGCAGGTCTTTGAGACATGTGGTTTCCATTGATATGGTGGAAGATACAATCTACCTTATACTGACTTCTTGCATATGATGCCTTCCATCTGGCATGTCCACCTGTGGACCAATGAAAAGAAGGAAAAGAAACTCCACAGTGTTACCTTCCTTTCTGGCATTCCACCTAGAAGGGGAAACAGTCAGAATTCTTATTAATTTTACCTAGAATGAAGGAAGAAGGGAAGATCTATCTTTTCACAGGTGAATTTGTAAATAACTTGCAAATAATTTCAAATGCCCAATGTTTCACCAATCCAATGGCGAACCTGTTAACCTGTTAACAAAGATCAAAGGAAATATCCTGCATTTCACCAATAGGAAGTAGCATGGTGTCTTCAGAAGAGGACAAACAACCCAGGACAGAAAGGCCATGGAGGTCTACAACCAGTGATAGGAGGGGAAGAGGCATTACTGCCATAACGTACCATCCTAATTGGAATGGAAGTATTTGCCTACAGTGAAATAAAGTGCAGCACCACACAGCACCATTTGTGCTGGCAAAAATCAGAAAACACTACTTCTGAGTCATAGCAAGAAAAGACAGGCAGAAGTTGCTATCATAGCAGGCTGGGGACATGTTGAGGATGGAGCTATTCATTCCTGTCTTTGAGAAACAGTGGATTATCATTGCTCTGGGTCAAGAAGGACATATGAGTCTTAGAGTTCCTTAAAGCAGAACATCTATTTTTCTAAAGCATTGAATAATTGAGAGCCTTCTGTTTGTGACAAAATTGGTGATTATTTTTTTTCAGATATCATCTACAACTTCCATGGCAAATTCAGTGAAACTTACCAAGTGTGAAATGCAATGCTGAATGTGTTTTCTTGAAGGGGAGCATTCTATATATATACATCCATCCATAGATACATACATCCAAACTGCCCTTCAGGAAAGTAACTTTCAAGTTTTCAGTACTGGGATGTTTAGAACATCTTTAGTTTCTGAGTAGTCAAAACAACTTCTAATTAAATTACTCTTGCTAGTAGAAATTTGATTTATGTTAATTGGACAAAGAGTGAGACCTTAGAAGCCAAAGACACACACATATAGTTCAAACCAACCAGTGTTGCCTTCTGTTCCATTCCTTCACCTAATCCCCAGGAAGCTGTTTTACTATGAATCATTTTGATGCTAATTCACAGAATAGCTCACATGTGAAGGTGGCCAATAATTCAATTAGGCTGACTGCATTCAGTGATGCCTTTTATCTTAATAATATGGTATTTGGAGCTACAGTTATAATTAGTGGCATTGCTTAATTGTGCTATGCCAAAATAATATTGAAATTTTATTTTTCAAGAAAAACAAACAAAACAATCAGCTTCTAGCAAATGGTTGGATTTGTGATGGGCACAGGATGGGAGAACTTCAGTTAAATCTTTGCTTTTCAATGACTGGGTGGCACCAGCTGTTGTTGAGCTTGAATCTCTGTGGAAGATAGTCGATTTCTAGCAAGTTCTGTAGGGTTTTTAGCATACATGTCCCAGTAACACATAATATAGAATGATGGTTGACAGGTTTCTGTGCCAAAAGCTGTGTTTACATGATATTTTTCTGTAAACACTGTCAACCACATAGCAACTTTTTCCTGTCATTTTTTTCTGAGACAAACTTCTCTGAGATTAATGTAGGGGTTAATTATGAATTTTCCCCAAACCTGTAAATACTCCCTGAGAACTCTGAGATTTGTTTGACCCACTCAGAGGTCTCCAAATTATTTTTAGGGTGAACAGTCTTCTCTTCCTCATTCCTTTAGAAGTATCTGGCAAATGGTTGCCTTCATTGTTTAGCCTCAGATAAGCAAACACAGCTTCAAATAAGCTTCTTCTTCCATCACTGCAGATGACACAAACAGCTAATTTGTGTTCATGGGAATGCATGAATACATCCCATTAAAGCCCCCTACTGAATGTGTATAAATCAGGGAGGGCTAGTATGCAACCCCCTCCATTCTCACCCCAAAAATTCTCATTGCTGCATGTAAAATCTAGTAACATGTGTACTTTGTGATTAGACTTTATTATGCATTTTTGCATAGCCATTGTCCCAATATGCAAATTTTAATATCACATTGTCTCTAATATAAGCATTTTATACAGTTTTGAGTGAAACCCTGAATTGACCGATTTAGAGCAATTCATAAAGATTAAATGTACATTTAATTTACATATTTGTCCATGAAACACAAAGTAAGTTGGTTCAGTTAAAAACAGCATCAAGTTTCCCTCATCTTCCCATGACCTTCACAGTTCTCTTTTTTCTAAAGAAGTAAAAGCAAACTGATATATCCCCTCCTTCTATGAACAGTGATCACCTATCCTTCAGTCTCCTTAGATTGCAGGAGTAACTGCAGGGTGAGGGAACCAAGTCAAGATGGCCTCTGCAACAGGGCAATCAAAGCTCCATCTGTATTTCATGCGTGTGACATACATGTGTACAAATTGGCGGGCTTTGATCCATGGTTGTGCCCATCATTTTGGAGCCCTTGCACACACACACACACACACACACCCCATTGTGGCTGCTCTTAGTTCTGGACAAGAACCCAGCTCACCTAACTCTAAGGTTTTACAACCAGGAAGATGGGGAATTTGTGTATTTGAAACCTCCTTGGCACACTCTTCTACCTTCAAGGGGTTCCCCAGTAAAGACAATGAATGTAGGGTGCCACCAGCCAGGTTAAATGCCCTGAGTGATACCCCTAGTCTGTCTATTGGAGAATTCTTCTCCCTTGACCTCAGCTGTAGGCAAACAGAAAGGGATCTTTCTGGATTTCACTTCCTAAAGCTCAGAAACCCTTAACAAACCTTGGCCTGGTCCTCATACACAAGTGGGAGCTGCCTACCAGTCTGTCTTGAACATGCGGAAGGTGTTAATAAGAACTGCTATTTTAAAACCAATAAAGCAAAATCTATAGGTATAAAACACAGTTTGGTGGGAAAACAGAAATATAAAGAAGGCAAGGGAAAGCAACTCTTACAGAAAATTCTGAATAAAACCCATAGCCTGGCTAAATGAGCAACATATTCTCCCTTAATAAGGTAATCCAAGCCTGAAATTTATAGCCAGGCCTTTTTCCACTTGTTTTTTCACCAGTTATCCATTTGTATGAAAGGGATTATCCGGGAAAAGCTCTTCTAAGAAACAAACGCTGAATTGCATTTTTCAAGCCGTTTAGGCCTCACAACATGGGGTGAATATGTTAGATGTTCTAGGAGGCATTGCTCTGTCATTCCAGATTGAAGGGTTTGTCATAGAGACACCAGGGAATAATCACACTGTGCATGCAAAATCTCCTTCCTGATCTATGTCCCCCCTTGTTAAATGGCAATTTCCCCATAAATCTTGTTCTAAAACAGCTAAATAAAAACATAATTATGCCTAACATACATTTTAATGCATTTTGAAAACAAGTGTTACTAGATCCCTGCACCCCATCTTTTATGTTGTTCTGGGTGCTGATTTGCGGGGTCTGGAAGAATCTTGAGTGTTGAGAACTTCCTGCTTGGGTTTACTATATGGCATTCTCAAACATGGTAAATTGTGTAGTGTCAGCGTAAATAAATTCTAATTTAATAAAGTTTGAATGTAAAGCTTTGGGTCTAAATACTAGCTATTTTTGTGATTCTCTTTTATTCATGTCAGGCTTGTGATATAGACAGCTGGTCTGGTGCTGAAAACACTCTGTGCTGTTTTGTTATAAAAACAAGGTTGAATTCATGAATAAGCAAAACCCCCATGATGCTGTGGTGTGAGGGGATGCCAGCTGATAGGATATTGCACACATATCACTCCTGACAGGGCCAAGCTATAGGTGATGGAGATAAGTGGGTTGGCATAAAATATGATTAATCCAGCCTTTTCTATTCTGTTTTGATTTTAAAACAGACAGAGCCAGCTATTCATCTTCTGTCTGGAAGGAGTAAATCAGCTGATCAGTAAAACTGAAATATAAGTGGGACGCTGAGGAAGTCAAATGACTATGAGTTCATAATCTCTTTATGCAAAGCAGGAAAAATGTATCAAGGCCACAATCCTCTAGATTCTAGGGAGTGAATCTTACAGAATTGGTTTTTAGGGATGTCACTGAGGAAAGGTTGCTTCCCTATCTTGGTGAGCATCAGAAGGCTTGCAGCTAGGCACACAGAAGAAGTAAATGCAAAGAAGAACCGTAGGAAGACAGGCAAGGTGAGACAAAGGGCAAAAAAGGCATCTTGATTATATCACCACAATAGCATGTGGCTGAAGAATTCATGTCATTTCCGGTCCAGTGTAGGTTGGCAGTTTATTTTTCCTTTGGGCAGGTGTTTCCAGGGATAAAGAGAGAGGCATATTGACAAATTCTGAGAGGAATTCCATTCAACTCAATGCATTTTTCATCACAATGGTAATCTCAAGAAATGTATCACCAGAATATTAAGGGAAGTATATAGTAACTGAATGTAAACCATTAAGGATCTCTAATTCTTAAAGTGCTACACTTTAAACAAAACAAAACAAAAAGAGGGAGCATTTACACATGTGGATCAATCACACTGTATCAGCAGTCCAAAAGGATGCCTTGCAGCCAGTTGCTACCACGTGTTAGGAATGAATGCACTGATGAATTCTGTTTAGTACTGGTATCACTAGGCAATGCTGATTCCCCTTTTTCTATTTCAATATGAAGTTTATCCTCAACCTCTGATATAGGCTTAAAAACAAAACAACACTGAACATAATTTTAAACTGGTTTTTGATATCATCAGTGGTGATTACTGTAGTCTCAGAACAATTTAGACATAGGGGTCTGCAAAGAGGCAAGGAGAGCCAGTTTGGTGTAGTGGTTAGGGCACCAGGCTAGAAACCAGGACACTGTGAGTTCTAGTCCCTCCCTAGGCCCAAAGCCAGCTGGGTGACTTTGGGCTGGTCACTCTCTCTCAGCCCTAGGAAGCAACCAAGGGCAAGCCACTTCTGAAGAACCTTGCCAAGAAAACTGCAGGGACTGGTCCAGGCAGTCTCCAGAAGCCAACACTGACTTGAAGGCACGTGCGCACATGCACACACACACACACACACACACACAAAGAGGCAAGGAAGGCAAATATAAATTTTGCAGTGACATGGTATCATCACTGGAACAGGCATGGCTAAAATCATCTCCCCCCCCCTTTTTTTTTTGGCATTTTGGAAAATTAGGGTCCCTAAACTAGGTGTGAAATGCTTAGCTAGAGATCAGTGTGTTTACTTTGGGACAGCTAAAAAATGTTGCTGTAAAACTTTTCTATTTGCTGCTGAACTTCAGCAAAGGATCTTGGGTATAGCTGTAGGGGTGGGATATCTGAGATTTAACTCCCATGTTAAATAACTAAAAAATAAGCACTGTGGAAACTGAGCTTGCCACTGCACTGTATGCAACGGGTTTAAGGTAACTTGTAATGGATTTCCATTTGCTGCAACATTGCTTGGAGATGGCTAGGAAGCTTTAAAAAAAAAAAAAGATGTTGGAGGAAACAGCTTTAATGTTGCAAATGAAGTCATTATTTAGGGATTCAAATGTGCTAAATGAGCCAGTTTCTAGAATCTAGGGACATCTAGGGGCCTCATGAGGGAAGGGGAATATGGCACATAGGACTGGATGCTGTCTTGGAGAGGAAAGGAAGCTGCTGGGAATCAGTAAAATGAGCTAGAAGACAATCTGATGAAATGAGCAAGAAAGAAAGGAGAGAGGAGCTACAATTTTCCCAGTTTCATTCAGGAGGAGAGCATCAGTTATATTCTTGCAGGCTTAGCATCATGCAAATTAATAATACATCCACTTTTCAAATGCAAACGCTAACACTCTCCTTTCCCTTTCTTCAGTACAGCCCCTTCTCTGTAGAGCCACACATCGAGCACTGCTCTGAAAACAGATTGAGCTTTGGTTGAAATAAAACTGTTTTGCTCATCATTTGTCAGTGTTCAAGGAAACCCCATTGTTATGAAAACAATTTTGAATCCAAAACCCTTTATCTTGATTTATATTTAAGGAGAAGCATTGCATGACGTAGACCTCCTTTGTGTTCAAACTAGCATGCTTGACAGCATCCCATCGTTCCCTTCTATTTGTTTGCTCGCAAGCAGTAGAAGCCACTGTTGGATGCAACAGACGTATAAACAAAATTGGAACAGCCACTTGGTAATTGCATTTTTCAAACAAATCTGTGAGTAGCAGAATGAAGTCACAGGTCAGAGTGAAAGGAGAGGTTGTTGTTGTTTTTTAATTGTGAAGAAATTAGATTGTTCTTGCAAACAGATGCCTTCACATATCTTGCTGTAATGTGAGGAAGTGTGACACTCCTGTTCCTTGGAGAACGTTAATTACAGTTACTCCACGTAGTGTATAAACACATGCAGTCTGCTTATTATTGCAAGGATTGAAAAGGGGGGTGGGTAGTAATGATAGATCCTTTCAGCATCTTTGTGCAATTCCCAGGCATGGTTTGGACAACAACCTCCACTCCATTTATAATTCCCAGTTAGATAAATTCAGTCTTGCTTCTGTCGAAGCATATTAGACAAGTTAATCAAGGCTAACTGAAATGTTACTTGTTCCACTGGGCGTTCATTTTTGTCAGTTTTCTGTGAATTGGATCCTGTGTCCCCTTGAGAAATAGTTGCAATACCCTACATCTTGCTATCCTATCTGATATATGTGCTCCACTGGTCATTAATTATAGTGAAGTCCTGAGTGTAGTGGCTGAACCCCCTTTACCAAGTGAAAACACATGAATGGGTACTGGGTAGATAAAGTGTGAGCACTGTGGAAAAGATTGGCTATTTTAATGCGGATAAATGTCACTCTGTGTGTGTATCTGTGTGATCGTGAATTTAAAAAACAGCTTTTTTAAAAAAAAGAATATCCTGTAGATTAGTATACCTCAGTTTGCCAGATCCTATTCTGAAGCATAATGTGTATAGAACTTGGCGTCAGATTCTACAGGCAGTACTGCCATGAACATTCAGTCATACTGTTCAATTGCTTTGTAACTGAATGCTGACACCTACTGACATACGGAATCATCAGACTATAATAACCCTGTTGAATGATGGTTGATGTTCATCATGCATATTATTTTATTCTCTCCCTCCCCCTTCCATTTTATTCAGCTGTATTTAGTTATAAAAACTGTGGATCCTGTCAAATCAAAGAAATTGCAGAGTTAAAGAAAAGCAACTGTTGCCAATGTAGCAATTAAAACATCAGGGAATTTCTGAATCTGAGTTACTTGACAGTTAGTCCCACTAAATATAAATGGGGCCATCTCCAGCAGTGAATCTTCAAACAGCTTAAAATGACACAGCATGGCACATACAAGAAAGCAGTATTTATTACCACCTCTTTGTCATCAAGTTTCTAAGGCAAGATACAGAACCCTTCGTAGTACTTCATCCTACATTTAAAATAGCCCAACATCATTTAAACTGGGCTGCCCCAGACCCAGATGTCATTTTGATTGATTTTTTTATGTGCCATCAAGGCAGTGTCAACTCTTAGCAGCCACTTAGGTAGATGTTCTCCAGAAGGAACTATACCCAACCTGGTGCTTCAGTTCTTCCAATGATGCACCCATAGCCACTTGAGTCTACCCACCTTGCTGCTGGTCATCATCATCTTCTCTTTCCTTCTACCTTTCCCAGTACTGAAGACTTCTTCAGAGAGCTAGGTCTTTACATAATGTGTCCAAAGTATGATGATTTGAGCCTGGTCATTTGTGCCTTGATTGAGAACTCTGGGTTGATTTGTTCAAGGATCCATTTGGTTGTTTTCTTGGCTATCCACGATATTCTCAGAGATCTTTTCCAACACCAAAGATCAAAGGCATTGATACTGTTCCTACTCTGCTTCTTCAAAATCCAACTTTTGCTTCCATAGAGTGTCACAGGGAAAAGCATTCCTCACATGGTTCTGGTCTTTGTAGGTATGGACATAACTGGCACCTAAATATCTTTTCCAAGGCCTTCATGGCTGCTGTACCAAGTGCTAGTCTGCAGCATATTTCTTGACTGCTTGTTCATTTACTCTTGATAGCTTCTGCCTTTTAGGACTGACTATCTTCACTGTCAGTTCTAAGGCTGGATGCTGAACCTGTTTTTTTATACATATTTAATCTTAATCCTATTTTTTCACTGCTGCTTGACTATCCTTACTTGATCTTGCAGATCATTTGAATTTTCAGCTATCAGAGTATTTGTCATCAGCATAGCACATATTATAGATGTTTCTTCCTCCAGTTTTAGAACCATGCTCATCTTCTTTCAATCCAGCTTCCCTCAGTACATATTCTACATATAGTTTGAATAAATAAGGGGAGAGAATGGACCCTTGTCTCATTCTTGAAAGGGTACATTGCCAGTCTGTTCTGTTCTGTCAATGTTCCATCCATGGCTTTGTTCCCTTATCTTTTTGGCAATTTCCACAGTTTGCTCTATCATCCAGTTTGCTTTCTTCTCTTTCTAGATCTTATTAGACTCTTTTCACACTCATCCTTAACAACATCTTTAACTTCGTTCCATAGTCCCTCTGGTTCCCAATCAATGAGGTTCAGAACTTCAAAGTGATTTTTCATGTTCTCCTTGAAAATGGTATATGCTCAATATTATAGTGTGGAAACTGGGTGGCTTACTTCTTCCACTTTAACTTAGCTTGGAACTTGCACATGAGCAATTTTCAAACTGTTCCAGTTAGCCCCTTTATAATGGAGCTCTCCCACCTCCTTCAGTGCATAATATAGTCAATTTGATTTCTATGCACTCCATCTGGTGACATCCATATATAGAAGCATTGTTTTGGTTGCTTGAAGACAATGTTGGCTATGAATAAATCAATTTAGTGGCAGAAATTGATAAGTTGATCTCTTGCTTCATTTTGTTTTCCTAAACCATATGATCCAACTACATTTTACTCTTTAATGTTTCCAACTTTGGCATTTCAGTGTTCAATCACAAGCAGCACATCTTGTTTGCATGTTCTGTTGATTTCAGATTGAACTTGATCATAAAACTCATTAATATTCTCTTCTTCTGCATCAGTGGTTGGAGCATAAACTTTGATGATCATCATATTAAAGGGTTTTCCACAAAGTCTAATTGATATAATTTGGACATTGATTGCACTGTAGCCAAGTACCATTCTTCCTATCCCCTTCCTAACAATGAAAGCAATGCTGTTCTTTGTTTTTTGTGTTCTGAGTAGTAAACAGTGTCTTCCTGTGGCTGTCCAGCTGGAGTCCATTTCACTTCTCTAATGTCTAAGATGACAATGTGTAAATTCATTTCATCTTTTACTGAGCTGACTATGTTTACTATGATCATATTCAGAGGAGGGTAGAAAGGTGGGTCCCAAGTCATCTCTTACTGTCTATTGCAGTGTTTCTCAACCTTTACAACTCTAAGATGTGTGGACTTCAATTCCCAGAATTCCCCAGCCAACCATGCTTAGAGTTCCTAAGGTTGAAAAACACTGGTCTATTGGATTTTAATTGGGATTTTTTATCTTGTTTTGCTTTTATTTTTGCTTCATTGTCTGCCACCCAGAATCACAATGTTTGAGTTGGGTGGCAATATAAATAATTAAATAATAAATAAATAAATAAATAAATCTTACATTTCATGTTCTCACTCTATCTTCGCAGCTTCAGCTTTTCTTTTCCTGCATGGCAACATCAGCAGTTAGACATCCCAAATGCTTTAATCTAGCCACATCATAAACACCATTAGTACTCTGAAAAGCTCTCAGCTCTTCCTCAGTAGCATGTTGAGCACCATCCAACCTGAGGGGCCCATCATCTGGTACTATATTGTCAATCATTTTATATTTTCTATCCATGTGGTTTTCTTGGTAGAAATACAGGAGTGCTTTCCCATTGCCTTCTTCTGCGCAGTATGAATTGATGTCTTTGCCATTGTCACTGAAGTGATCATCTGCCTCTGGCAGCTTCCTATATCACTGCTGTCCAATATAGCCACCTGCTTGCTTTAGCTGGGCAGCTGGGATGACCTTCACATCTTGGTTGACCCTGCTAGGAGTATATACTCTTGACATACACACTCTCTGCATTCTTCACTCATCCCTCCCAGGAACAATCCCCTGCTACAATGAGGGAGCGCAGCCAGGGGGTGGGGGTGGGGAGTTGCAGGCACAGATATCATTAGACATATGCAAAAGAAAACAAGGTTATTCCATTCATTTATTTTTACCTCCATTAAAAATGTTATTTTGTTATGCAGTCAGTAAAATCTCATTAGTTATTTTCTTAGTTCCTAAAGTTCACATTCATTTTAACTTCTCCCTCCCTCTCCTCTTCTCTCTCTGCAATAGTGTATCTATACCTCCCTAAAAATCTACTAGTTCTACATATTTAAAGCTTTTCCATTTTCTCATCTTCATACCAGGTCTTATCTAATATTAAAGCTTACTTACCAATTATACCTAGTTTTTGCCTCACTTAGGAAATGGATTTCTCAGTTTTGCTAGCTTTCCTTGAACTAAGGAAGTGAAATATTGATGAATTATATCAGCTTTCCCATACACTGTACCCTCTAGATATGTTGGATTTCAAGCTCCATCTTGGCTGGAAGATTAATGGGAATTGAAGTCCAAAATATCTGAAAGGCACATGCTGGAGAAGACAAATTTATGACACCAGCGAAGTTGTGCAAAATATGACATTTGTACAAAAATATGCATTTTAAAGTAAATGCTTTAAAAATTCCTAGTGAAGCATAAGCTACATTGCTGTGGGACTGACATGAAAGGCTTATTGTGTGGACTTACTGTGATATTGTGAACTGCATATGTGTAGGATGGGAAGCCTGTAGCTCTCCATTTGTTGCTGAAATACTCTCAAGTACCCCAACAAACATTGCCATTACTTTTAGTACAGCAACATCTGGAAACCTTCAAATTCTATACCCTAGCAGAACAAAGAAAATATACTAATAAAAGTAAAGATTAATTTATAGCTATGACCAAATAGAAAGGTTCATTCATGTATTAGTTGACGGACTGATGACCAACAATTACACATCTCTGAAACCCAGTTATGGACTGACACCAAAATCAAAGGTATTTACTGATACGTTGCATGTTATGGGATAATTAGGAGGAAATAGAAAATTATCACAGAAACATTTAGTGCAGTCAAGATTCTTGCATATTAACTATTATTTTAGAAACTAAAGAATATCATTGAAAATGCTATAGTAATTTTCATACCGATCTGTATAAAACCTACTTACTAAATATAAGGTTCTAATGTAATGTCTCTGAAGTCTGCCCATGAACTATGTCTCATTTTCTTGCTTTAAATGGAAGTTATATTTTTCCTACTTGCATCAATGTTTAGATATCTGAGATCCACATTTATTTTCAAATAAGATCCAATAGTTTTGAGTTCCAATTACAGAATGATTATTTAAAGCATCAAATATACAGGAGGCTTTTTAATATATATATTAAATATATATTGTCATAGTTTTCCATTTAATCATTTACCAGAAACTCAGTGAGATATCTGCCAGATCACTTTGTACTTTTTGGGCTGAAGCTTAGTTAATGATAAGTCTACCAATTTTGACTTTTCTCAAATTTATTTTTTCAAACAAATCTCAAGGCCTGTTTGTCCTATTTGTAAAGACATGTACATATTTCTCTGAAGTGAAAGTGAAATAGATTTTCTGGACAAAACAATGAAATGCATAGACATGAGTAAAAAAGTCAATAAAAGCTCATATTAATGCATTAAAATCCATTTCAGGATGCCTTTTTATGATCTTTTCTAAACGGAGGGCTTTGTATTTCTCTTAATTCTGTCTATTAAGAATGTTATAAAGTCCTTTTGTATATGAGTGTCTTTGAGTGAGATGGGCAGTGACTAAATTTGAAGAATGAATGAATGAATGAATGAATGATTAAATAAATAAATAAATAAATTATTTTTCTGTGTATGCAACAGTCTCCCTATAATGTACCTTTCATTTTCCTCCAATTGCTTGAAACCAGTGAAAGAGAATACCAGTGAAAGAGAATAAAAGACAAAGAGTCCTTCCAGAAATCATATTCAGTTAACCAACATAATGCCTCAGTTACTGTCCAGTTTTGATGTTTCTGCATGTATTCCTACAGCTGATCTTCTTTCATTTTCCTCTTCCACCATTCCACTCAGAGAAGCTTTTAAAAACAGGTTTACTGCATATCATCATGGATTTCATCATCTCTTAATCGTTAAGTAGCAATTTATTTTCTAAATCATCAAACAAATATAGATTAAAATACATGTAGACAGATGCACTAATTATGGGAAAGTGAGGTAGAGAGTCATTTGGAGAGGGGGTTGGACAAATGTTTGTTAATTTGCAATCTGATACATGGGTGGTGGAGGGATAGCACCTTCAGAAAGGCTTAAAGGACGTTCAGATATTGGCTACCTTCGAGGTCACGGGGGCAGGGAGGGAGGGGGGAACACCAGCTAATGTTTTCTGCATATTCTACAGGGACTGGCCTGTGATTACAGTGCAGAGCAGCTATTGACAGTACTCAGAGCTCAGAAGTATTCTGAATTCATTTCAATGTACATTGCAAAGATTTGTGAGACAGACCGGTGGTCTGAAAAGCCTCATAGCAGAATAAATATATCATTATCTACTTTGATGAAATCAAGTGATTTCACTAAACATGAAAAACTGAAGAATAAAATTTGAATGAGAGTTTTGGGAATATCCTGAATGTAACTATAGAATAATTATGATAGAGTGTTCCTTTATATCCACACTAAATTAGTTACCCATAAACAAGCAAATACCCATTATTCCTCATAAGGTTATATGTAATTTTCTATTTATTTATTTGCATTTTAATGAGCCATTAAAGTCCCATAACACTCCTGGAGATTCCAATTAACACTGCAGTCCCATCGTTCATCTGTAATATTTTTATACACCGCAGTAATAGGATAATTAATAATGCATGTGGTTATTTTATATACAGCATAGATGACAGAGTGGGTTGATAATATAACTATAAATATTCTGTAGGTAGTTCTGGCAGATTACATGCCTGTTCTGTAACTTTGTTGGCCATGCAGAAGTGATTATAAGCAAATGTAAATAGCTATTGGCCAATTAAACCACAATAAGGTTTTGGTTTTTTTACTTGTCATTAAACTCCATATGGGTACACACGTACTACAATGTACATAGCAGTGGCAAGAAACACTTTGAAAAAGCTAGGTAAGAACTGGTAAATCTATTATTCTGAGTGGCGAGATGTTATGCTTACTAGAGCTGCACAAGGCTTCTACAGGATGTTTCTCCTGAGTCCTTTGAGCAAAGTATCCTCTTGAAGCTGCTTTACAAACAAACATAGCCCTGGGCTCCTAAAAGCACAGCTAAGCTGCCACGGTGTATCACTTCTGGGGCTTCCCCTGGCAGTTCCAGTGAACTCCTAGAGGTATTGAAGAGTGCGTGGAACACAAGCACAGAAGCCTCTTCTCACTACTGAAAATGCCAAAAGAGCCCCCAGAAGCTATGTACAGGGCCTAGCTGAGATGGATCATGCCACTGCTGTACCTCAGTAAGGTGAATAGCATTGCCTTTGTGGGGCAAAGGACCTCTTGAGGCAAACCTAGCACAGAGCGAATGTCTTCAGCTATATGTAGCATAAATAGCTATTCTAGCATATCATACCAAATAACCAACTGTGTGAAATATTATACAATTGTTATAAGTTCTGATTACTTTATGCTAATCAGGAATAAATGAAAGGCTAGCACAATATGGAATTTTGAGTATGCTGTCTCTGGTAGATATATCAAAAAAAGAGAGATGGAAATAGGAGGTCCTAAGTTTAAAAAAATAATAGTTAAAAATATGCATTTGTTTTTGGTCCAGAGTATAAGACGGCCTTTTTCAGCTTTGTACTCTTCAGTTCTGCTGGGACTACAATATACAACAGTATATTCCTGACAGGATGGCTGTATTTTCACTAAACTTTTACACTTTCACATAAAGATTTCTTAAGTCATTTTGCTTCATGCACTACTTAATGTAAATAATCAGTGAAGTATCTTATCTAGAAGTCACCCTAAAATACAATGAAGTCATTTATTTTAACAGAGAAAAAAGAGAAAAGGGTTGAAATAGCTTTCAAAAAGGGGACTATATAAAATTTGGGGAGAAGCAAGGAAGAATCAAGTAAACATGTGCAACAAAGAAAACAAGAATTTTTTTAAAAAATACATGATTAAAGTTGAGATAGCGTTTTCCTATTCACCACTGAAGCTTTGTCCTTGTTCCTTGCTGGAAGTGTGAAGGACTAGAAATCCATGCTAAAGGAATCCATTAGGTTGTAACAAGCCATTCCTGTTTGGTTCATACCTATTCTGTTGTGACTGTAGTCTTGTGAGCAAGATAGATACATTATACAGTAGGCTTGGGACCAATTCACACAGTATATAATACATAAAAGTGAATTGAACATTTTCCCCTCAGTCTCTATTCCCAAGTCCATGATCCATTGAACCTTGATGAATCATTATAGTGAGCAGTGTAAGTGCTTCCACAAGCACACAACTATTGCAGGAATTTGTTTCAGGCTCCCTCAACTTTAGAAATCAAGAAAAAAACAAAATACACACAGCCATAAAATCCTGCTATGAATAGTCTCCAAAATAGAAAGTGGGATATAAATTAAATAAGCAAATAATGAAACAAAAAGAAATGATAACACCCATTCAATAGGATGCATAGTTTTCTTTCTCTGATAGGATTCCCTTTATTGACGAAAATATTTCTTTCTTCAAAAAAAAAAAAAAGATTCTATCAGATATAATAATACATCCTGTAATGAAGAAAAACCAAAAGGTTTTGCTCTGTAACATTATACTCTGTTGACTATAAATGAAATTGTGTGTAAGTTGCATAAAATATCTTTAGATCATACAAATATAAAAGTTGTTGGCTGCCATATTTGTATTTAATATGACTAACTGTTAAAATGCTAGAGTTGAAATGGTAGAAAGCTTCTGCCTTTTAAGATCAACTATCAACAAGGAAGGGACAAGCAGTAAAGAAATAGGCCACTGACTACCCCTTGCTAGAGGAGCCATTCCCCTTGACACTTTATAGAAGCAGAAGTTGGACTTTGAGAAACAGGATAGAAAGAGTATTGACACTTTTGATTTGGTGTCAGAGAAAACTCCTAAGAATATTGTGGACAGCAAAGAAAATAAACTGATGGGTCATTGAACAAATCAACCCAGAGTTCCTATGCAAGGCACAAATGGTCAGGCTCAAATTATCCTACTTCGGACACATTATGCAAAGACCTATCTGTGGAGTCCTTGGGGTTCTCTGAGCTTGGTTCTTTTCTTGCAAACGTTTCATTACCCGGCTAGGTAACATCTTCAGTACTAAAATGGGATGGGGTTTGCTCTCTATTTATATACTGTGGCATGCCTTGCCAGTGCTGGTTGGGGTGGGGGTTTTGTTTTGCTCCTCTGTTAGTTCCTATCTCTCTGGAAAAGGCTCTAATTCTGGGAAAGGTGGAAGGAAAGAGAAGAAGAGGATGATCAGCAGGAAGGTGGATGAACTCAGTTACAGTGGTGATGAGCGCACTGTTGGAAGACTTGAAAAAAACAGGTTAGGGATAGATTATCATGGAGAAAATTTATCTACGTGCTTGCTAAGAGATTACACTGACTTGATGGCACGTAAGCAATTGACCAATCATTTAGTCAAAATAGGGAAAGACTGGAACTCATAATAACAACAAATAATATATAGGTAATCCTTATTTAACAATGTTAATTGGGACTGGAAACTGTCGTTAAGCAATGCAGTCATAAGTTGAAAAATCATGTGACCATGCCACTTAGTGATGGTAGTTCTGACAGTCCCGGTTATCATCATTAAGCAAGGACCATGCAGGTTGTTAAGCAAGGACCTCATGTGACTGAGACTTCTGATTTCCTGCTGGCTTTCCCATTGACTTTGCTTATGGAAAGCCAGCAGGGAATATTGCAAATTGCGATCAACTGACCACGGGGATGCTGCAATGGCCATAACTATGAGTTCCAGTTGTAACTACCACTAATTCAGCACTGTCATAAGTTTGAATGGTCAACTAACAAGGGTCTTTAAATGACGACCACTTGTACTGATGCAGTGACAATACTGTGAAGCTTTCTGTTATGCCTTTCTCATGTTTCCTTCTCAAAAAAATAGGTATTTAAATTTCTGTAAATACAATATTTAAAAATGTTTGGTTCCTTCACTGTATTATAAGACTTGCATGTAGGAATTTATGTTTTACTGTGTCATTTGTAACTATGCATAAATTAAATGCATATGGCTTGGTTGATTTCTCTAGCAATTTTGATATTATATTCCCTCTGAACTCATTCACTATGGAACAGATGTTCATATCCTTGATTCCATATCCATATCCATATCTATAGGTTTAAAGGACTACAGTAGAGAAAGGCACAAATGAAAGCCCAAAGAATTGTCATAGCATCTGCATTTTCTTTTGTTACTATGAGTTCCAATCTTCTTCTCTTTGTACATTATACATTGTAATAGTTTATAATTGTTTTTCATTTTAAAATTATATAGTATCTCTATATTTCCTTCCTTCCTTCCTTCCTTCCTTCCTTCCTTCCTTCCTTCCTTCCTTCCTTCCTTCCTTCCTTCCTTCCTTCCTTCCTTCCTCTTTTTATATTTGTCTAATGTAATGGGTTGTATTTGTTGATCAAATAAATAGTTTGATAAGAATGTACTCATGGTAAAGACTGATAAAGTCTGATACCACTCTGATTCATTTTGATTATACTGAAATCAGAGACCCCAAATCTAGCAAGGTAGTATTGGCCAATAATATGGGATGTGACATGGCATTTAATTTAATTTCGTTTTATAGAAATGATCCTATTGCAAAACACTTCTAACGCCTCCTTCCTGTTCCTCACCACTGACTACTGTTTCTGACATGACACACCACTGATCTATAATTGTTCATTTTTTATGTAACATATACAGTATTGCTAAACTCATTCATTCATTCATTCATTCATTCATTCATTCATTCATTCATTCATTCATTTTACAATATTTATAGCCTGCCCCAATCCTAACAGTCTCAGAAGTAAGCCATATTTTTAGTGCAATCAAGTTTTACATTTTGCACATCTTTCTCCCTGTTGCATAATGCAACATCTTAAAGCTCCTCTTTTTTGGATAGGAGGAATGGTTTATACCTGCCCCTCATTATGAGGAGTTTGGTTTCAAACCATTTGCTTCTGAGACTGTGAGAAGAACACAGCTTAACAACCCCACCATTTCAGTTAGTGGGGAGGCCAAGATACAAAACCAAACAAATAACACATACCGTATTTCATCGCATAAGGTTCTTAAAACAGGAAGGCAAGAATAAGCAAGCCTCAGAAAAAGTTTTTAGTTTTCACACATGCTCCTCCACCTTTCCAGAAAGCGACAGAGGGGAAAAAGTTAATATGGCATCAATTTTTCCCCACTCTTTTACCTTGAAATCTCTGGAATTGAACTTGGGATCAGTGACCTTTTGGCACTCCCTTTTGTAATCATTTCTAATTTTTACATACATGCCCACACATACACATAAACACCCAAAGATTATTTTGGCCACCTATCTCTTCCAGCATCTATAGTAATGAAATCTGAACTGACAACCTCACTTGTTTTCACCACCATCAAAGCTACAGCTATGGACTTATCACTTCTGAGTCATAAATAAGATTTTTTTTCCAATTCCATGGTCTGTTTAGTTTTTAATTTCCAATTAGTGAGGTTTTTCATGGATCTGAATTGTTGCAGCATTAAATAACATCTAATGGTTTCAAATAATTCTTTTTCTCTCTTCGGATAAAATTGTGTGTGGAATATAAATTGTTATTAGTGGCTATTTCCTAATTCAGGGTATCCAGTATAAATTTATTAAACCCTGATTTGCAGATATACTTTTGTCCTAATGTACCTGCATACTAAACACCTCCTGATCTGCATTAAAGAAATGACGAGGCTATTTTGAAACTTTGTCTTATTGCAAGTATCAAGTGCTAGAAATTCTGGATTATTTTAGTTCATATTGCACTGTACCTATAACAACAACAACAAAAGGAAGATGAACAATTCAACATTTATTATACACCACATAGACCGCAACAGCTTTATTTAAATGTTAGCTGCTTAATTCAAAGAAGAGGTACAGCCAAAGGACAGTAAGAAACCTAACTCAGGAACAGCTCTATTATCTAAATCCACATCTATTAGGGACAGAAGGAGACACAGGAACGTGGGATTTAGCATTTTTCTCATTGATGCTTGATTTTGCTGGGGAATTTGTGTTTTATATATTAGGCTCTTCAAGCAAAAATTCATTCTATAAATGAATGGCGCTTGCATGGTCAACTAAATTCAACATACAATAATAGATAGAAAGTACAATAATAGACAGAAAGTTCTTTAAATCCATGAACACACCTAGTCTTGATGAGAGTTAGCTATTTTATGTTATGTGGATGTATCCTGAACTAGGAAAAATTATTTTCAGTCGTTAAATATCTCCAATAAATATCTTCATTCCAAAGCCATCTGCTCACTTTTCACATTTAGACTGGAACCAAAATATTCCTATTGATTAAAAAAAAAAAAACTCTAATGCACATTATAAATGCATCATGAAATTATCTTTATTAATAAAGGAAGCTGCCACAGATACTTAACTTTCATTTTGGAACAGCCAGTAATGCGGTTCTCAGCTTCTTCTTCTTCTTCTTTTTACCTATTTTTAATCCAATTTAATCTCATTATCTCCGTCTAATGATGAGTACAGTTACTAAAAATCAATTTCTTCATCACACAGACTTTTAGAAAGTATTTCTCTCAAGGATCAATACATTCTTAATATTTATTTTCTTTTCCAAATACTTATGAACCTAACAGCTGCTTTGGACTCATGCCAGTCTGCACATAAGGCTCCTACTACTGCAATTAAGTAATTAATACAATTGCCTTATATTCAACCAAACTTTAATTTAAAATTGTAAGTGTTCTCTTCAAAGAAAACAACAGAAGGTTTTGACTGAAGCTGAGGGAACTTAAATAAATGGGATAATGCTCAATCCCACTTTGGCTATTAAATTCCTGGCCTAGCCATCATCATTACCATGATTTCATAATCGCATCATCAGACTTAAATCATGGCATTCTTCCAGGATCAGAGCTTATGGTATTCCTTTTTCCTAATTTTGTCTCGACAAAGTGCTTTGGAGTACTTTAAGCTAAAAGAGGCCAGCTATAGCCAATAAACCATAAATAATGGTTTATAAACTACAGCAGCGAAAACAACCCAGCCATATTCTGTTTTAGTATTTTGTGTGACCTAGATCATCCAATGAAGCCACAGTGTGCTTTATTTGTTTTGGCTTACCATACTGTATAAACCTAGTCACGTCGCATACGCCTGGGTATCCATCCATGCCATTCAGATCCTCCCCACCCAATTCTAGTGAAAGAGAATGCCTATAGAAGTCCTTACTTATAAAGAGGTAAGACAAGAGGAAGCCTGAACATGGTCATTCACCCTTCCTTTGGGCGGCCCTCATATTTAGGGCCTTTTAGAAGCTTATAACAATGTGCATTTCCAGCAGGCCTTTGGGATTTGATTGCTGTTTCATTGTTAGCAACAGATACGATTGTTACTATTTTCATTGTATAAGACCATGATGGTTTGTTTGTGGGTGGAAGCCATCCTTTGTTGGAGGGTAGGAATAGAAAGGAATGAAGCCAGACAAGTACACACAGCTAGCAACGGTATGCATAGTGGTGTTTATTACTACACAAGCTTATTGTAAAGGGTATTTACAAGAATGTTAGTGAATGTGTGTTGCACTTCACTTTATAATGCCAAACACTTAGCTGCTAGGTTCTTCTTCCTCCCACACTTCTGTATCTTCAGCACAGACTTAGGAGTCCTAACAATTTCTCCCCTTAACACATTCTTGCCTAGTTACCCAGCACCTGAACCACTTGTACTTTGCTCTGCCACCCTCTAGAGCAGTGTTTCTCAACCTTGGCAGTTTGAAGATGTATGGACTTCAATTCCCAGAATTCCCCAGACAGCATGCTGCCTGGGGAATTCTGGGAATTGAAGTCCATACATCTTCAAACTGCCAAGGTTGAGAAACGCTGCTTTAGAGTCCAGGACTGTGATTTCCTTTCTGCCGGCTCTGTTTGCAGATGCCTTGTTTGGCTTCAGCTGCCTCAGGCTCCTTCCTGGTTCTTCTCCCTGGCATCGAAATATCTGGTTCCTGTCTCTTCCAGCCACTACCTCCTCTGCTCCATGTCCCACCCGGTTGCCTGTCATTCCAGAAGCATTTTCTGCCAAACTTAGAAGATGCCCACCCACCCCACTCCTTCTATCTACCTGCTCTGGCTTCTTTTATACTTTTCTCTTTCAAAACCTACATGCCCATTCAAAAGAAGTGATTCTAAGAGTTTTATTTTCATTTTTTCCTTTTCTATGCTGCTGGCTACATGCCTAAGTTGTGTCCCTGACATTCAGACCATTCCAGAGAAAAAACGTGGACCTTGTCAGTCACGTACAACATTTTCTTATTTCAGAGCAGTTTATCCTTCCACACCTTTTGTTACATGAGATTTGGCATCAACCTCCAAATATCATTATCAAAGGAAATTATAAGAGGACTAGAAGTAATTGAAAAGAGATAGCAAAGGTTCACAGACTCTTTGGAATCAATCACTTCTCTGTTAAAGTCTGCATTCTTCTGTCGTAAACTGTATACATTACTGTAGATTAAGCCTGATGCTTCCAAGCCTTGGCAAATACCATGCCTTAATTAGCTACAGGTTATTGCATTTTTGAAGCTTATGTTAATTTTCAGGACTCTGTTTTCAGATTTGCCACTTTATTTCTTGACTGTTGCAAATTTAATGCTTGACATAGAAATTTTCCTGGGGTTTTTTTTTTTTTTTTTTGGTTTTGTTTTAATTGTCCAGAAAGCTGCAATTGCAGGAAATTATGAATGGATCACAACTTGAATCAGTTGGTTTAAATGTAAAAATAAATAAATAAATACAAAGTAAATAGGCAAATATTCTTTTACTTTTCACGGTTATGTGCATGTAAGTAATTTCAATGGGGGAGCAGATGTGTGGATTATAGTCTGAAAAGGCTGCTGAAGGCTTTAAAATGCTATGCTTCAAAGTCTTGTTCAGGAGATAGATAATGATAGCTGTCATATCTAGGCTGGTATCAACCTATGCATTTTTCACTGAACATGGTGAAAGGCCCACTGGATGTCAAACTGCAAGGTTAGATTGTTTTCTTCTGTCTCCCAATATGATGAATGAATTAAGATGTATCAAGCCTATCAACAAGTTATATGCAGGGAAACAAGAAAAGCAACCATCAAAATATGTAACCAGCTAAATTCCTGTAGTTTAGGATGTGTAACCTATTTCACACCAACAGAAGCTGAGGTGATAAAATTATTGCTGGACTGTCATTCTAGACTACAGGCATGGATCTGCATCACTGAATTATTTCCCTTGGAAGGAAAAAAATAGCTTTGCAACTCCCAAAGCTAATATATCAGAAAGAAAACTAATATTAGATCCTTTTCCATGACATCCAATTTTAGCATTTTTCAGTTTTCACTGGTGTGGGGAGGTTTGTTTGCTTGAAAGAGCATTCAGTACTGACCAGCCAGAGTCCTTTGTTCTGTTGCTAAAAACAACAAAGAGGTCTAGCATGTTGAAAGCTAATAAATTTAGTCTTCAAGATATCAGAAGATGGTTGTTTCTATAGCATCAGCCTAATATAAGTACTTCTCTGTTGCTTTTTTAATGCTGTGGTTAGTCTATAGATTTTATTTAGAAATATGAAAAATAAACTTCTAATGTAAATGTACAAGTCTGTTGTCACAAGACTTCACCACACATCCTTCACCACTTCACTGTATGTTTAAATTAAAATGTTGCTCTTCGGGCTTTGGGTGTAATGTGTGTGAATGCTGATCTTAGCTAAGAAATAACACATTATGTTCTTTTCTAGACAGGGGTGCTGTTCCAGTGAGGAGGAGAGGAGAGGACAGGAATACACAAGACTTGCAATGAAATAAACCTTCAGCTGAATGCATGGAGGACTAAAATGAGATACAGGACAAGATGCTCCTCTTTCTCTCCCTGACCTCAATGCATTTAACTGGAGTATATAAACTCATCTATCCGTGCAATCTGGGATCCTGCTGTAGTTGGGTCTAGCCCTAGATTAACCATTTAAGAAAAATAACCACATGCTTAGGGCAGCAAGGGAAGAGGGCATCACAGAGGGTTTTTTTTTCCCCTTAGCTATCATTCCCTTTTTGTATAAATATATATTTATTAAGGATTTTGATTATAATAGTAAAAATATAATACAAACTAAACTTAAAGGAAGAGAAGAGAAGCGAAGAGAAGAGAAGAGAAGAGAAGAGAAGAGAAGAGAAGAGAAGAGAAGAGAAGAGAAGAGAAGAGAAGAGAAGAGAAAGGAGTAAAAAGTGCAAGGAAAGTAAGAATATAATAAAGAATATATAATAAAGAGAAAATAAATATATAAAGTGACTTCCAACCTTCATCACAAGTGTAAACAAATTTAGTGACTCTTCACACCCTCTAACATTACAAACAATATCTCTTCATCCCATATCCCATCCCTTATCTATAGACAAATCCATAAAACATCATCTTTTCAGATCTGGTGTCAGCAGAAAGTCCATAAATGGTTGCCAGAAGTAACAACATGGCTTGTTCTAACCTTGATCAAATAAACCAACTTTATATTCCTTTCTTTTATTTCTAAAAGTCTTAGTCTTTGGTTCATTCAAATATTGCTGTAGGATTTGATTTCTCTTCATTTCTTCTTTATCCCACTGCACAGAGTTCTTCAAGGCTTTAACAAACCTCTTTTGTAAATCCAACAGGAAAAAATTGTGCAGGTCACTCTCTTGGTTTATCATTTGTATTTCCCTTTTGAATTTTAAAACATCAGCCAGTTTCTTTTGTAGATCCAGTGAAACATCCTTTTCTGAGTCATTCTCTTGGCCTGTCAGTTGTAAATTCACTTTTGATACCATGTCTGTCTTGTCAAATAAAATTGTTCTACATCTGTCATTTCTTCAATAACATTTTTTGGACATAGTTTATACATAGAGCAGACATCATTACTGACATTGTTGATATTGTGGCTACTCTTTTCTGATTCCATTCTTCAAAAGCCTCCTTCAGTATTTTCACTGTTATAATGTTTTGCATCATTTTGTAAGCTTGTATTTTTTCCTCTGTCTAAAATCTTTAGTCCCCTCTAGTGTCCAGTTTTTAAAATCATGAAATTACTTATCTTTGTTATATCCTGCAAAAACCAAAACAGAATCTATTTCCCATAAGAAGTTGTTTCTTCTTTATAATTAATTCCAAAATCTTATTGTGAAAGTTTCAATATTCCAAATTTATCTGGACCCTTAGTCTGTTTATAGCTTTCTAAGATTAAAATCTTATTTCACTTTTTGCTGTTTATTTCAGATTCTTTAAATTCTTAAGCTTATGATTAAAATTTTCTTGTTCAGGATTAAAAGCAAAGTCACCTGGTATTTTCAAACTTGTCATTCTGAAGGTCTCTAATACCTTAGAAGTCGCTAATGAGCAATTTCCAAAAGTGATTAGCAAGTGAGGTTAGCAAACTTAGTGTCCTTTAAAAGGCACTGACTGTGGTTGTGAGAAAGATGGCTATTCCTGTCTTCTCCCCAGTAATCAAACCCACAAGAGACCACTGTCTTGCAGACTCCTCATGAGGAGGAGCAGAACATGTGGGCAATCTCCTGTCCTATCCTTGTCAGGAGAGGTTCCAAAGAGCCAGTCTACTCACTGGCTCTTCATTCTTCACAGTGGTCATCAGCCCAGCTTTTGAGGAAGGGTCTTCAGTCCACCATTCCTCCCTCAGAAGCCTCCCCTAGTGATCATGACCTTAACTCTTTCACTGCTACACTCACCTTTAGCTGAATGTTTGTAATTGTCCTTATCTGCCATGTTCAACTTTAATCTGCATTTTTTTAAATTAGTTTTGCATAATGAGTGACTAAAATTTAAAAGTTTGGTTTGAAGATGTTGTCAGATATTATATTTGTTTCCATCTCATGACATGAGAGTTTCATTTCTGGCAAGGGGCACTATTGTTGGGCTTTGCTTAGGGTTGGATCTTGGATTGGATTGGGTCTTGGATCATATGAAAAGTAGGGCAGCTGATATGGTATCATATGGGTAGCCAATATGAGTACACCTCCCCTTCAGACCTCCCGCTGAATGTGCGAAGATCAGGGAAAGTAGGCCACATCCTGTTCTCCATCCAGGTTGAACATTCAAAGCATTTCATGGAATGCTTGACTCTAGTGCTATAGTTACAGTAGGAACAGATGACAAACCTACCTGGACACCCTCCAAACAGCTACAAGGTTGAAAGGACAACATCTGGATTTTCTCCTTGTATTAGTAAATTTATTGTAAAATCATGAGGCAAAGCAACTGAAGCAGTGACGAGCTTTCAAACTGAATTGCCATGATCTACTTTTCCTGTTTCTTCAGCAGCTGTGGCTGGCCTCTTCAAAGGCAAAGTGAGCTATTTCATAGCTTACCTCTTGGCAGCTCACAGGCAACTGAATAGGGATTGACTGGCCTCTTGTATTTGAATGTGGCAAGGCGGTCTCTGCTTGGACCACATCATGGAAGCCCATGAAAGCTCATTCCTGATCAGTTCCTCTTCCTAGAAGACTTCTAAATGCCATGTAAATATAGATAATAAATAAGAAAAACATATTTAGGCTAGATTATCCTTTTAAAATGTCTTTTTTATAATGAACTATCTCTGTAGTTATTTTTTTTCCACAGTTGTAAGTAGAAGAATGGATGTATAAATATATATCTTCACACGAACTTTATCCTCATCTCATCTTTTGCCTGTTCTATATTCATTTAAAAGTCCCTTGAGAAGTATATTGGATGCTGCATGATGAATTTTCTTATTTCATCTGATGGGTGGTATGAAATCAAATGAGAACGAAACTCTTCAAATAGTACTTCTTCAAGTAACTTTATTTCAAGAACTCTTAGAGGTTCTGTTTGGTGTGTGTTTTTTTTTTTTTAGGATTCTTAAAAAATGAATATGACTAGAAGGCTGATGGAGTAAAGGACAAGAGTTCAAAGTAGTTCAGGCTATTACATTATAATGAAGACACGAGAAAAGTTCTTGATATTTTTCTTTCATTTTATTGTAGTTATTAGCAACTTAATTAACAGTGAAATTCAGAATGAAAGGGTACATAGGACATTGTATAAGACAAGCTTATAAATGAGAAGCCCCTTAAGAAAATTAAGAAGAAAAAAGTAAGTCTGCCAACAATGAACTATAAGCAGACAATGGAAGAATTGACATGCTCTGATTTGCAGGCACAAAGAATTGTGCCAGGAAAGATCTAGAAGTTAATTATAGAAAAATCTTCCTGGTGGTGGTACTGCAGGTTTCCATTTTGTTTCTCTGCATGTTCCATGTACACCTGCAGATGTTAGATGAGACTTTTGTTGGACTACTATCACCAATATGCAGGTAAGCTCAGACAGGATTGAAGTAATTGGGCCAAGTAAAGTCTGGATCTACTGTGGTATCCTTCATATTTAGGACAACTGCAGGCATGAAAAATAGTCAGAAAAATCTATAGAACAGAAAACATTTATAGCAGAATGTCTGTGGTCCTCAGAGTAATGACCATAACCCACCAATTCACTAATAAATACCTCCCATGTTATCCTCATGGCTTCCTCCTTGTTCAACTTTTTTTTCATTTTGAGACCAAGCACATGACTAAGGTAACCATATTTTGAATCAGCACGGTTGTAGCATCTATGAAATGTTATTAAGATTCCAAATGAGGCCATCAGTCAAAAAGGCTAGGGACTTCTGAGTAATCATGATTCACTTCTAACTAGCTATTCAAGCATTATGGAAAGGAAAGAATCAATAAGTGAGCCAAAACCCAGTTTCCCCACCGCCACCAAATATCACAAATATGACATAAATGCCAATAGAGACAGGTAATAGTATGGAAACCTGAAAGAAAAAGACTTGCATGATAGCATTTGGATCCAGATTATGGGAGCTCTCTGAATCTCTCCAGAGTGACTGCATCATGTGCATATACTGGGGACAGAGTAATCAGATTTAATAACTTTAAAAAGTATCTTGTAGATGAGCCTCATCAGAGATATATACCAATTTAAAAAGCAGAATGGCAGCTGAGAGTATGAATTCTGCCTGCCCAATTACTCACTTTACTGGTGATGAAGGTGATATTCCTTAGGGAAATGTGGCGTGACAGTGGTGGAATAGACTGTAATAGCAATGCAATTTATTAAGAAGTAGAGATGTTTGTAGTTTATATGTACAATTAAGCAAGGCTTCAAGTTTTATAGTCTGTTCCTTCCTGGGTAGAGCCTCTTACTTTTTTTTAAAGTACACTGGCATTAAAGCAGTATGGTATACATGTTTTCATATCATGGTACCCAAGCTTCCTTTGTTATCTAGGGAGCACAACAGTCCAAGTGGCATTACAGTTGAAGGAAGTTAAAGAAATAACAACAACCATTTCAGGAGATCAAGAGAGGACTTGAACCTGGATCTCCTTGATGCATAGATGAACTTGGATCTCCTTAGTACAAATCCAATGCCGTAGCCACTAGGTCTGTGTATCTTGAGGTTGATCCACTTTGATCAGGTGCTACATCTCCTGACTGTGCATCATGGAGGCAAGTAGCTGTATCTCTGCAGAACACTGAGGAAGGCCTTATCTTTCTCAATCACCTGCTTTGCTTCAACAGCAATGGTTTCTCCTGCAAGAATCTATTTATTACATTTCTGTCCTGCTTTTTCCTCCAGAAGGGTTCTAGAGGCAATCAGCAATTCCTTGAGCTGCCTTTTGGTAAAATTGTCTTATCTGGATTAGTCATGTGTTTGCTTTTCTCCTGTTCAGATTATCAGATATAACTTGAGGACCTGAATGGTTTCTTGGATATTCTTGAGGATTTTTTTCATAGTTGGAAGCATAATACCTGAACAGCTTTATCTATTTTGATAGACCTATTGCCAACAAATTCCAGAAACAGTAGACAATTTTCAAACATCATCAGAAATTGTTAGTAGTTATTAATAGAAGTAATAGTAGTATTGCCAGACTCAAAAACTTCAACTCCAGGAAAAACTCTGCAGTTCCGAGAGCAGATAACTCTTGGAAAGAGAGAAGAAAATTCAAATAATACAAAATATATACTATGCTAGATGACAGGATAAATAAAAATAAAGTGAGCCCCGAACTTTGGTGAGCTATATCAGTTTCTCTGCATTCCCACTGCAATGACAGTTTCTACAGATTCCAATGCTTCTTTTCACAAAATGCTTATCAGTGTTTTCAAGATAAAGAAAAGAGATATACTGTAGTTCAGGAGTAGGGCTTCTGTTTTGCATGCAGAAAGTTCCCAGCATAATTCCTCAACTCTCCAGTTTTTTTAGGAAATACTCTTGCCTGAAACCACAGAGATCAGCATTAGTGTAAACCAGTTAGTGTAGCTAATTCTGAAAGTAATGTACCACTGATATGGCACAAAGTAGTTTCCCATATTCCAATACTGCAATAAATAATTCTTTTTTTGACAAATCATGGGAAATGTCAAACTTATCAGAAAGGCAGCTTTGCTAAAACCAAACCAAACAAACTATACATTCTTAAGTCTTCAATATTGAATTTCTATCATGGAACAGAACACTAAACAACACAACATATACACATGAAAGGTAGATAGGTGTGTTGTAGTAGGGTCACTATGTGTGCCAATTACAATTGTTTTTTGCATGGCAGATTTGTCACATAACTCCCCCCCCCAAAAAAAAGAATAAATAAATCCAGAATGCTCATGAATAAATGCAGTATAGATAAGGCCTACATATTTTAGAAGTAGTAGTTGATGGATCAAGAACTACTATTCTCTTTTTTATTGATAATCTCTAATCTTTTAAGGCTACAACTAATATGTATTATGCATCTATGTGAAACCAATGCTTTTAGGGCTGAGTTTTCTATGATTAAGAATAGCAGTATGATTAGAGTGGAGACTGAATGACCTACTCATAGCCATTAAATGTTCTGTGGTAAGAGGTAATTTGGTTAAATTATAAAATCTATACTATTCAGGATGATTTACTACAACACAAACCAAAACACAGATAAAGCACTCATGCTACACAATGTGTGAGCATTATATCTATTAAGCTTCAGGTCCTTGTGCTAAATTAATTTAATGGGATCCACTGACTGCAGCTAAACAGATTCCTTCCCTTTCTTTTTCAGCCAAGAGGAAACTTTCATATTTTTATCTTTATTTTTTTTTTAAAGGAAGATCCTGGTTTTGATTAGGGGAAGCAGATACAATTGAAGAGTTTGCATTTTCAAACCTGTGTTTGTAAAAAGCATCTTACTAATGTGATTTGATGATCAAATATACTCCAGTTGAATTTTATATTTATAGTTAACTGTATAACTAAATTGCTGCAAATCTCCAGAATGACAAAGTGAACAACAGATCAGAAAAAGTCATGCCAATACCAAAGAAAGAAGATTTAACAGAGTGTCCAAACTATCTCACAATTTCCTTGATTTCACAGACCAGCAAACTAATGCTTAGGATCATCCAATGCAGATTAGAGTCTAACATTGAAAGGGAGTTGCCAGATGTTCCAGCTGGTTTCTAAAAAGGCTGAGGAACAAGGCACATTGCTGATCCATACTAGATAATTTAAAAAGCCAAAAAATACCAAAAAAAAAAAAAAAAAAGAAGAAGAAGAAGAAGAAGAAGGAGAAGGAGAAGGAGAAGAAGAAGAAGAAGAAGAAGAAGAAGAAGAAGAAGAAGAAGAAGAAGAAGAAGAAGACATAGGTGCTTCATTGTTTATAGAAAGGCATGTGATTCTGTCAACTATGCCAACATGTGGAATGGTTTAGGAAAATGGGAATCCCAGAATATCTCACTGTCCTCATAAGAAACAGGAAGCCACAGTCCAGATGGAACATGGTAAAACCGACTGGCTCAAGAACAGCAAAGGAGCGAGACAAGGCTGCATACTCTCCTACATGCTGAATATATATTGGGAGAAGCTGGATTGGAAGAAGATGAATGTGGTTTTAAACCAGAGGGAGAAACATCAATAACCTGCTCTCTGCTGATGACACTACTCTGACAGCTGAAAAGGCAAATGATCTGTAAATTCTAGTAATGAAAGTTAAGGAGCGCAGTGAAAAAACTGAGACTAAGTTTAAATATAAAGAAGATCATACTGATGAAAGCAGGTATAGCAAGTAGCCTTAGAAATGACAATTAAGAAACTGAAATGGTAGATAGCTGCTGCTTATTAGGTTTGACTATCAACAGTAATGGAACCAGCAGTCAAGAAATATGCTGCAGACTAGCAGTTGGTAGGATAGCAATGAAGGCCTCGCAGCTACAAGAATCATCCACTGACTTATTGGGTTATTGCATTTTAGTAAGTCCAACTTGATATGAATTAGTCAATCAGAATATGAACACACTGATATGTATGATAGTGTGCTCCTAACACTTTTCCCATTTGTTTGATTAAAGTGAGTCTAAAATATATGGGTCTGTGTTTCTCAGAATAATGATAACCAATGGTTTATTTAACCAAGTTTTTTTGGAATCAACTATAATTTCCTGGGTTCAGGAAATACATGAAACAAAGCCAAGCCTCATGACAGGTTAGCACTACATGTGATCTTCAACAGCTTCATTGATTTTCAGGTTAAAATCACAAAATCTGATTTCAGTTGCACTTATTTTATCATTAAAATCATAATTTTCTGTTGATCTTCATATGACTAAGGTCCATTGAACATAGTTGGAACTGAAGATAAAGATAAGGATTCCTTGACTCAAAGTGTCTACATAGACATATCCTTGTTTTCTTTGGAGCAGCACAGAAGTGGTTTCTTATCGCCTTCTTCAAGACTTTTTTTTTTTAAACTTCCCTCTGTAGACTGATGGTCTCCCATCTAAGTGCAAACCGATCCTAAACCTGCTTAGTTTGTTTTGACATCAGCCAAAGTCAGCTAGGTGCTGTCACCTGCTGTAGCAATTCACGCAATGAATTGTGACGCAAGAGTTGTTATAATATTCAACAGAAACTCAAGACTCTAGATGAGTGGTATCATGGTTAAGGCTATAAATCAGGATTAGAACTATTGAATACAGAAGGAGAATTGAATAAAGGAAAATATTCAAATGCAGATAATGCTAGTTTACCTACTTCGATGCAGAATAGAAAAAAAATGATTAAATAAGATTGATCTGACTAAGTAGGTTTAAGGATCAGAAGGCAAGATCACCAGCTACAAAACATCAGAACCTTTTTGAATAAATGCAAGATGAAACAAAGCCCGAGTCATATATTAGAACTGACTTGCCAATGACTGTTTATGAAGAAAAGCTTCACTGCTTATTGATGAAGAATCAATAGAATAAGAAAAGAGAAGCCAACTCTGCTGCTGCTAAGTGTTGCCCTCTCTGACCTGAACCGCTGACTGAAGACTTTGACAAGTTCCAAAGCAGACCTCAAAGCTGAAATTAGACATTCCTATAGATTCAGCTGGCAGTAAAACTGCTTAAGGGGCCAGTAATTCCCAGAGCCTGGGCCATGTTTCATAGGGCACAGCCAATCTCCCACTTCCCCACCTTTTTCTAATAAAATATGCATCAAACACTATGGCTCAGCCAGTGAGTTGACTTTGAGGAGGCTATTAGTGCAACCCAGTTTAAACAGAATTATGTCACAAGAGGCAAATATGAACTAGAGATTGCAGCAATTCCAAAATGTTTTTGAGATGTTCAGAAGATCTCTAAAGAAACTAACAAAGACACTTTCATTTCTAACAGACAGTTCTGATCAGCTAGCAAGGTATTCCTTTTTTTTCCCCTGCTCATTTCTATTTAACCTCATGCTTGATCTATTTCCCCTATGCCCACCCAGATTTTGTAGTAAACTCTATGTATGTTAATCACAGGTCACAACTATATGTTTAATAATGGGTATGCATGTATGTATGTGCATGCACATGTTTGTGTGTGTGTTTTAAGGAAGAAAAAGGGCTCTGCAGAGATGTACTACACATAATAAAATTATTCAGATCTATTTTAATTGGAAGTCTGCATTTGATTTCTCATTAATTATTTAAAAGCTAATATGTGGATATGTCTCTACAGAAGTAATTCTCTCTCTCTCTTTTTAAAGGAAATTAGAATTTTTTTCCTGCAATCTGAAAACTCCTTTTTCCACACCATTAATGTCAACGGCATATACAACCTCAAAGTAATCTAAAAATACTCTTGGGAGACCAAAGAGCAATTTCTTTCCATGGGAAGCCACAAAATAACCTAGTTGCAATGTTCTGTATTTTACAAGCAGTGAAACCTGCATGCCTTGACTTTTGTTGGGCAAGAGAGGGCTTGGCACCAGCATGAAGAATTCTTTGACTTCTTCAGCACAAAAGCCAAACCCGTATCCAGATGGGATTTCAAATCGTAATAGAAATCTGCAACTAGAATACCGCCCGCTTTTAAATCCATATATTCAGCAATTGTCCATTATGTATAACAAGTAAAACACTTAATATGGGTTGAGAATGGGCAATCCTTCTCTACTACCTGGCCGATAGTGACTTATAGCTCTGGAGGACAGGAAGAGCACATTTGCTTCCCACTCGTTTGCACGCTACTGCCCAGAGCATCAGGTGAAATCAACATGGCCATCCCCATATGTGCAGTAGTTTTTGTTTTTTGTTTTTGTTTTTTTTTTTCCTGGATAGAAATTTGATAATTGACAATGCAGTCAAGCCTACCCTGGGTGATTCATGCTAGGAAATGAAGCAGGCGAACTGATGAATGGGTAGGGTAGATGCATTCTAGAGTCCTTTTTAATGAGGCATAAATTAGGAAATAGCACTTGTCTAATCTAGTTCGAGAGCCAGTTTGGTGTAGTGGTGTAGCGCAGTGGAAGAAAAAACTCATAGGAGTGGAATTAATTACTGTTTGTGCCTGCCTGCCTACCTTGTTTATTTATCTTCAGACCGGGAGAGGGGCTGTTTGAAGGGAGCGTTAAAGAGATTGGGTTGGTTTTTTTTGCCCTGTTAAGAATGTGGTTTAGCAATCCAGGATTCGTTTAAAGAGCAAAAATGATTTCCCTGCTGCTACAAGAAGCAGGCAGTTTTGATAACAGATGCTAATTTAAACTAAGGTATTCTTCAGTATCAGACAACTGAATATAGGGATTAGTTTTACAGTTTTCAAAAAAAAATTGAAAACATCTCATTGGCTAATATTTCTGCAAGGCTGTGGATTTTGTTTCCTTGGAAAGCAGCCAACCCCACATGTTCTGGTGGAACATTTTGAGTTGGACTGTTTTGTTCTGAACCTGAAACATCTTTTCTGCTTTATGTAGATCTATAATCTCTACCCCTCTGAATGAGCAAAGGATCGAGTTGCCACTCAACTCTCTGAAGCTATTTTAGACTATAATAAATTCTGAAGAACTTTGGAAGTTGCTTCTCAGGAGAAATAACAAGGACTATGTATTCCTATCAAGAGAATCTAGGAACAATCTAAATCATTGTTCCTAATAAATAGCAATAGTTCTTAGGTGGATTCTATGCTTCTCTATTTGAAATCCCCACAACATTAAAGCAAATAGTTTCTCAACTTGTGCACAGTTGAATCAGCTATTCGAAGACCTGCTATGAGAGCCAGTTTGGTTGTAGTGGTTAAGGGACCGGGCTAGAAACTGGGGGACTGTGAGTTCTAATCCTGCCTTAGGCATGAAGGCAGCTGGGTGACCTTGGGCCAGTCACTCTCTCCCAGTCCTACAAAACAGGCAAGGGCAAACCACTTCTGAAAGAAAACTGCAGGGATTTGTCCAGGCAGTTGCCAGGAGTTAATGCTGACTTGAAGGTACATACACACACACATACACACACACAATCTAGTTCAATATAGCTTGTACCTCCTGACCACCACCTCCTTGGTGAAATCAATGAAGCTGTGAAAACATGGCTGTTTGATAGAGCACTTGGGAGTGCTAAATGTGGGGCTACCCTGGTGGATGGAGCCACTGCTATGACACTGTTGTTTGTCTTTGCTTTTTTCAATTTTTTGTTCATGTTATATTCTGGTCAGAGCTGGTTAGAACAGAGGAGCATATAAATTGCTTGCAATAAATTTTTAAAAAACTATTGAACTTAAATGAGCAAAATTAGAAAATCTCTGGAATATATTGCTTAGCAAGGTCTGGGAAACAAATCATCATCATGGAAAATGATGATTTGGAAACTCTGAGGACTTCAAGCAAAAGAGAGCCTGATAGTAAAGTGTCAGCTACAAGAGACAAAGAATTTCAAGCTTAAAAGTTGCATTTTGTACAAAAGCAAATGCACTCTTCTTCTGGAAAAAGAATCAATTCATCAAAAATTCATGTTTCCACCAGGTCCTTCTGTGTTCACCTTGAAGCTATTGCTTCTTGGCACCTTTCCCTTTTGTTTCATGTGTCCTCAGAGCAGTTGGCCTCAATTGTCAGTTCTGCTATTTGTTTCTGGCTGCTGCAAAACAAATAATTTTGTTAGTAATCATCTGTGTCATCATCATGTCAAGAGAGTGTTATGAATGTCACTGACAAATTGACAGACAGGGAAACAAGACACATTAATCTCTACCTGATCTCTGGAATGTGGAGAGAACCAGGATGAGGTTTTATCTGGGAGGTCTCTGCTCAGTTGCCAATCTGAAGGGGCTCCTTGAGAAATGAAGCAGTTGAAAAGACACCTAGAGCAATGGTGGCAGAAAACCAGAAATGGATATAACCAAGCACTAGTAAGAGCTCACATTGGAGCCTACACAGTGGTGATAAGAATGGTGAAGCATCTATTCTTCTTTGAACTTACTGCATCTGCAGATTTCCCCTAGTAGCCTTGTTCAGAGTTATCTGGACACTTTTAGGGAAAGTTGGGTGGGACAAATTGCAGGCTCACTGGATGAATCTGTATGTTTCTTGGTAGATAAAATCACTCTTATCCATTCTGGGCTGGATACCGGTTTGGCAGAATTCACAGTGGTATTCTTTTGAGGGGGATCCTTTTGAGCTTGTAGAGCCTAAGAAAGTGGATAGGATCCTTTGTGGCATGAATCCTGGGCTAGATCCACATCCTTCATGGTTCCTTTGGGTGGCCAAGTGGGTCTCAAAGTGAATCGGGGAGACTGTCAAGGGAGGGAGAAATGCCTCCTGCCTTGAAGCAGGCAATATTGTGCCCTTTCTTGAAGAAGCCATCCCTGCTGTTTTAAACAACTTTTTCTCAGTATCCAATCTCCCTTTTTGGGGAAAGGTCACTGAGAAGAGAATCTAGCTACAGAGGATCCTAGAAGAAACTCATTGCTTATCCTGATCAATAACCTTTGTTAGGATCTAGATGAGGGAATGTGCACTCTTGGTCTAGTTAGACTTCTTGGTGGCATTCTCTACCATCAGACATAGTACCTTGCTAGAACAGCTACAAGGCTTAGGAGCTGGGTACACTCTGGTACAGTGGTTCAACTCTTGCCCGAGTGGGTGGTTTCAGTCAGCAGTCAATCAACATTGAGTCCTTGATTGCTCCAGTGTAGGGCTCTGCAGGTCCCAATGCTCTCCCTATTTTAAACATTTATATGGAGCCTCTGGGAGAAATCATATATCAGTTCAGAGTGAGTTGTCATCAGTGTGTTGATGACACCTAATTATACATTGCCACACCAGGCTGAGCCAGAGATGCTATGAAGTGTTAAGAACTTGAAGACCTCAAACAAGCTCAGATTAAATCCTACCAAGACTCAGTTGCTTTTTGTCAATAAACATTGAGATAGTCCAATAACTTTGGTCCTGGTAATTATTGTGTTCCCCCAAAGGACTTTGGAGTCTTCTTGGACTCACAGCTCCTACTTAAACAGCAAGCAAATATGGTGGCTGTGGGCCTTTGGCTAGCTCTAGCACTTATGCCAGTTATGACCCTACTTGGACCAGGATGCCCTGGTGATGGTAAGTCATGCAGTTGCATTGTATATGAAGCAGCCTTTAGAGATCCAGAAATTAGAGGTGGCCCAGAATGCAGCAGCCAGACTTGTAATAAGGCAAACCCTGCTACTGCAGGTGAACAGTAATTTCATTGTCTATGCACTGAAATCCAATAGACTCCCACACCCAATTTGAAGTGCTTGTTGTCACCTGCTAATCCGTGGTGTAACAGCACATTAAATCAGGCACCATCTTGCCATAATTGAATCTGCCCATCTCAAGAGGGCTGCTAAGGGTTCTGCCTCTTTCAGAAGTACATGGGACTAGGTGGCAGGTCTTCTCTGTAGTGGCATCCATGCAGAAGAATATGTTTCTCCTGGAGGTACATATGTGTAGAACCTTCCCTCCTTGGTTTTCACAGGGCAAGGAAAAAATTTCTATCCACCATGTCTTTAGCCCTGATTGATTGTGGGCATCCATTTTGAGAATATAGAGATAGAGACAGAGATGGAGATAGAGATCATAGAGATAGAGGTAAATGTTTATGTTTTGTTCCTTATTCGTTATTTCCTGTTTTTCTAACCTTATTGTATACAGTTTCATGAATGAAATGTACAGAGATTACAAATAAATAAAATCCCCCAAATTGACCAAATGAATGTTTAAATGCTTTTTCAGCACATCTGAAATAACAAACAAATTTAGATTTGTGACAACCTGAGCTGCAAAATCCTAATTAAGACAGAAAGGAAAACTAGTAGCTGCCATAATAAGTATGTTAACAATAAAAGTTTCTGCATTTTCTTATGATGTCATGTTATAGTAATACCTATATTTATCATTTGCCATTGTATTTAATTTGTGCATGCTTACCATAAAATCATTTCAATGTTTCTTTAATAAACTGCCAATTGACTGAATTTTATAAAATTAGCACCATAATCACTATAAAGTATGCAATTACACATCCATAACATATTCATGAGTTTGCTAACAAACTATTCTTGAACCTAGTAGAAAAAGAAAGAATTTCATCAATGCACATTTGAATGAGAAATATTTATTTGTATTTTTGAATACTATTTTCTAAGGAGTTGCCTGGATCACAAATCTCAGTTTGTTGGCCTGATCCAGAACTTTGGAAATGATCAAAATCGTTACCTAGCATGGACAAGGACAAGTAGTATTGTTATTGCTGTTGTTGTTGCTGTTATTTGTATCTCAGTAGAATAGAAAGAAATTGTAGGCAAATTAGATATTTATGACAGTGTCAAGGCTGTCAAATTTCATCAATATTAGCTCTTGCTTTTCTTTTCTTTTCTTTTCTTTTCTTTTCTTTTCTTTTCGTAATCAATAATTTCAACAGTATAGGCAATTTAGTTGCCTGAGGACACAATCTGATGAAATTGGAGTAATAGTAGCATTAAAATAGGGCTGAAAGGTTTCCATATGAAGCGAACAAGCTTCATAAGAATGGTAGCACCTTCCCTCTAAGTGACAGAACTAATTTTCAGCTGTTAGACACCCAGGTAAATATAAGCACTCACGACAGTGCAGAGGTACTCTGAACAAATCATAATAAAAAGGACATTTTAGTAAAAGGAAAATAAAAGAAAGTGCATTCCACCCTCATGACAATGGCATTGGGTTGGACTTGGCTTGTCCAGGGCTAGTGCCTTGTATCTGAAGGCACACTGACCAGTTACTAAAATCCAAGACTTTCTCCATCTCTCCTAATCTTACCCTCTGCACTAGTAATCCCAGAAAAGTCCCCCCCCCCACAAGACTTATCAGAGTCCACCCTCTTAGACTGAAGGCAAGTCAAGTTGACTCTGCTTTGCCTTGGGACAATAAAGGTTCCTTCCAAATTAACCAGCTTCACTTTTGGATTCAGGGCAAAAAGAAATCCCATGCATGTCCAGAACGTTTTCCTGTAGGTTATAGATACCAACTGAAGAGAATAAGTGTAGCTCAGGGTTGAACTGTGGAGTCCTTGGAGGTCTCTGAGCTTGGCTGTTTTCTTGCAAACGTTTCATTACCCAGCTAGATAACATCTTCAGTGCTAGAATGGAGTGGGGTTTTAGCACTGAAGATGTTACCTAGCCGGGTAATGAAACATTTGCAAGAAAACAGCCAAGCTCAGAGACCTCCAAGGACCCCACAGGTTTTAGATATTCAGTAAGATATTTGATGTTGTATCTATAGTATAGTAGGCTTTTGGAACATCTCCTTTTGAAAAATGGACAACTGAATTACAGATTGTCAGCTAAATCTTTTAAAATGGCAGTAAAGAGTACCACAAGTGATTAGAGATCTAAGCATGCTACAAAATGCAGGGTCACTACAAAATCCTGTTCTCTTAGCTCTTTCAGAAATGCCTGTGATTCTCTTTATTTTTCAGTCTTCAATTAGAGTGTGTTTGTTTATACTTAGTCTTCGAGTCAGTCTTACCTCCTGGTGACTTCCTGGACAAGTCCAAGCAGTTTTCTTTCCAATATTTTTGGAACTGGTTTGCCATAATCCAATCAGTGAGTGGAACTAGAACTCACAGTCTCCTGGTTTCTAGCCTGGTGCCTTAACTGCTATACTAAATATGATCTCCAATTATGGAATTTGGCTGGCCTGCTTCAGGCAACTGTTGGACCCTGTAGGATTTCAGAGGGATCTTGGGATTTTTTCCAAGGACCTGTCAGGCACTTCAGCTGAGGCCTTGGCTACAGCCTGCAGTAGGCATGTGACGGAGGCCCTGGACTGAATTGCTTCTATGCAGCCTCTCTCTGTGCGCCAATCTCAGGGTGCCCCTTGGTTTCTGAGATGCTCCAAGAGATGAAATGCCAGAAGTGATGCTAGAGCACCGTTGGAGAAAGACAAAGACTGAATCCAACCAAATACAAGTAAGAGCCCATATTCAGGCCTACATCCTGTTGATAAGGGTGGTGAAACCTAGTTGTGTAATGAAACATCTGTAAGGAAACAACTAAGTTCAGAGAGCACCAAGGACTCCACAATTTGAAACATGCAATTTAGACAAATGCCTATCAGAATTCTATGATTCTAAGTGCTGTGAAAGGTCAGTTCTGAACAGAACAATTGTAAAGGATCTATTATCCTACATATCTGCATACATTTAAAAGACTGAAATGCTTCACCAATGAGCCCTATATTAAACAATCTGTTCTCCTGATTCTAAAAAGAATTTCTACCTCCATATCTTCAAATACCATTTATGACATACTGGACTTTTTATTATCCCCCCCCCCCATACACACACACACGTACATCAGTCTTTGGTTTTCTCATAGTACCAGAAATTGAGCAATTCAAGGACCCAACAGTGAGGGCACATTTCTTCCCTAGGTGGCTTCTGTTATTAAAAGGGGAGTCCAAATAATATGTTCAGCATCTCTTTTCCTGCAGAGTCCCATGTCTAATATTGATCCGTCTCCTTGTACAATCACTTATTACCTGCTGAAAATTTTCTGCTCCTAATGATTTCTTTTTCTTTCATGGCATGCTGTGGTTTTCCTTTTCTTCCCCCTCTGTTCTACAGCAGGTTTCTCCATTGCTTTGTTTACTTGTTCCATTCTCGTCCATTGTGATAAACAGTTTTTGATTTTTGAATGATAAAACAAATATTGTCATGCTATTCATAACATTTGAGATAAAATAAATCTTATTTTTGGTATCCTTTACGCATCTGACTTTCACTCTCCCTTCAGTTTCAAGACTGAACACTTAGTACCAGGTTCCTGAAAAGACTGATTTTCATGTGTGGACTAAGAATCTTAATTTCCCCTATAATTACACCCAGCAGGAAAACGTATAGAAAAACAACCTAACTTTAACCCCAAAATGTGATATGGAGAAGTTGCTTCAGCCTCAGAACCCTTTTGAAATGGGTAGGCTGTGTATAGGGGATGTAAAACCAGACTGCTAACCAGAAGCTAATAATGAAGTCAAAGCTTAAATGTTTTGGACACAGAATGTGAAGCCAAGAATCATCACAAAAAAACTCCTAAAGTTTGGAAGAATTGAAGGCAATAGATAAAAGAGGCCAACAGATGATTGTGCAGCTAAATACAATCACTGACAAGCATGAGCATCCAAGCACTGAAAGAAGCATTGGCTGACAGACAGTCCTGGCAAAACGATGTTCATGTGGTCACAAAGAGTCAGAAATGGCTGAATGGCTGAACAGCAACAAATGTAGGAGGATTTATGCTCTTAATTAGCATAAGCATATTCAGTTGTAGGTCTGTGCCATGCTGTGGATTCAACCCCTTCCCATTGCCTCCCAACAATGCATGAAGCAAACAGAAGGTCAGCATTTCTTGCTTATATAAAAAAAGAAAAAAGGGGAGAGAAATCCTAAATAAAAGGGCCACTTGTGACTCAACTCCCTTTATGACTCCAATCTGTATTTGTTCTTTAACATTATTCAATTTGAGTTACAGTAAATAGAATACAGTAGAATAGAATGGAGCCAGTTTGGTGCAGTGCTTAAGGCACCAGGCTAGAGAGCGTGAGTCTTGTCCTGCCTTAGGCACAAAGCCAGCTGGGTGACCTCGGGCCAGTCACTTTCTCTCAGCCCTAGAAAGTAGGCAAGGGCAAACCACTTCTGAAAAAACCTTGCCAAGAAAACTGCAGGGACTTGTCCAGGTAGTCTTTGAGAATCAGACATTTGAACGGATTAAAAAAATTAAAAGAGTACAATGAAGGGGAGAAAGCACAGAAAGGAAGGAGTTAGAGGTGATGCACAGAGCGCTATTGACAGACCCATTTATTCTGCCTGCAGGCCTGGCAGATATTTTCCCTACCAGCTAGTGACATGTTGGAGAGGGAAGGCAGCAAAACCAGAGGAATCAACCGATTGTTTTGCTTATCATGTGCTACCCATTCAGTTTGGCATTACTCAGCAGTGAGTCACAACCAATGCAATAGGCAAAAGATAATGATTACCAATGGAGGCAGAAAAGTTCGTGCCAGTATACTTTTTTTGCAGGATGGCTGGATAACACTATAATTCATAACTGGGGAAAGTCCCATAGAAATGACATACTGCTTTGAATTAATTGCATTCTGCAACTTCTGCAATAAGTCCAGCAGAGATTTTTTTAGCTCCAAGCAGGACAAAACGCTGCTCAGGCTTTGGGTATAAAAGCTATATCCACCTCAATATCTCATTCTTTTAAAGGATATGTAACCCTACCCAAAAGATCTTGAGACAACTCTTGTGAACTACCTACCCTGTCCCAATAACTAATTACAAAACTCTTTTACAGGACTTAATGACATCAACCCTACTATGAAATACAACAAACTGCCACCAAGCTCAAACATATCAATCTCTTAAATGCTCTTAAAGGCTTTTTTGATCTTTTAAAAAGGGCAATACTCATAAAGCAATGAACAAACATGCTTGAATTCCTAGGCCACCCTGATGCTGCAGCTGTATGTGTGCATGCACATATATGCACAGATCAAATTTGGATAGGTATCTGATCAAATAGCCTTTAATCCAAGAATAGGGAACTTGTGACATTCCACCTGTTTCTGAACTGTGACTTTAAGCAGTTCCAACTGATATAGGCATAGCTGAACAATACTGGGACCCATAGTTCAGCAGCATCTGCAGAGCTGACCCCTACTCTAAGCAATCCATTTAGTAGCAATAAAAAAGACATTCATTTGCTGGAAGACTTCTTAAAAATCAAGCATGAATTGATACAAGAGACCCTTCAGAACCAATTAAGGTCTGCAATAAATTTATATCATACTCTTTATAATTCATCCCCCTTCAATGATTTCTTTTTCTCCGGATTGGCATAATTAATATCTAGTTAATACTTCTATTGTATCAATTGCAACGTTGGAATTTAACAACCCATCCCTGAACAAAGGTCTGAAAGCTCTATTCAATTCACACAACTGCAATATAATGCTTTTAAAATGAAATTATCTCAAGTAGAAATTTGAATGCATAAGAACATATTTTTCAAATTACATTCATTTTACTAGTCATGAGCTGTCTTTGTAAGCCTTCTTGTTGCATTTTTTGAGATAAAGGTATATTAAAAAATCATTAAATAATGCCTTGTAACTCTTACTAACTAAAATAATTCAAGTGCTTCTTAAGTGCAAACCATTTCTCATTTTAAGTTTGTATGAATCAAAAATTTTTTTTTTAAAAAAATCAGTATCTAAAAAAATGAGATAATCTATATTACTATCTTCAGCGAAGACATAACAGTAGTATCTCAACAGTAAGTTAGAGAGGATATTGATAGGTCTGTTTCATTTAAGTGTCTATTCTAGGGAATTTCTGAATTGATAAATGTTCATACTGATCTTTAATTAAAATCAAATTCACTAGATCAAATCTTTGGCAGAAAGGTGTTTTGGCAGGGAGATTTCTTCTCTCATTCTTTAATGTCTAAAACATTAAAGAAACATTTCAACATCATTCATCTGGTCAAAACATGAAGCATTTGTAAAGAAGCTTCTAATTATCAACGAGTCCACTGTTGTTTTAAGAATGTTGAGTTCCTTAAAATTTAAAGACAAATGAGATCCCATCATCTACCTCAGACATCTCAGAACCCATGGAACCCTCATCTCAGCTTTACTATTTTTTTCTTTTAAAAAAAACGTTTGTTCCCCTAACCTCCACCCTTACACCTTTGAAACACTGGGAGCAAAGCATTTAAGATATTTTTCCCCAGACATTATCCATTCTTTCCAGTCTATCTTCAGGTTTTCTTTATATTACCACAACACCTCCTTATATAACTAGATTATGACTAGAAAAAAGAAAATATAAGAGATATAAAATCCTGGTAAACATACCTTATGAAATATAAAACATTGCATTAAGCAAATATGCACACTTATTTAAGAGAGAAAAATCAGACAGCAACAAGTAGATTTTATTTATAAATTTGGAATATGTGTATATCACACTTAATCAAATAAGAATCCTGAGCAGTAGGACTAAAATATACTTCATAAAATAAGCTGTAAACTATAGAATATGAAATAACCATAGACTGGTATAAATCATAGGACAGTATGAAAATAGCTCCTATACACTTGGAAATATTTCCGACATCTTATGAAAATAAAGTTCAACCAGCTTCAAGTTATGAAGCTTTCACCACTGTAATTTTGAAGGCTGGAAAGGATCCTACCTAGTATATAAGTTATTGCTTGATATCTCTGTTAAATGTTGATGCTAAGATTTTTAACAGCTACATCGGTGGGAAGATTACAGAAGATATTACTGGCAATAATTCATTCTGCACAATCTGGTTTCATGAAAGGACGTCTGGCTTCAGATAATATAAGACCCTTGGTTGATATAATAGTCTTGTATGCTGATAGACAAGAATCTGTGGTTAACTTTGTTGGATGCAGAGATAGCTTTTGATATAGTTCAAATCAAATTTTTAGTGTTGAAGAAATTTAGATTTCCTAGAGATTGGATTTTTGGATTATAGTTTATTACCTAAATCCTTCTTCTTGTATAGTTACCACTGAGATTATTTCACCAGAAATTAAAATGCAATGTGGAACCCATCAAGGATACCCCTTATCTCATTTAATTTGGTATTGAAACTACTGGCATGCCTAATAAGACAAATCTGTGAAATTAAAGGGATTTATTTAGCTGAATTTGAGTATAAAATGTTGCTATAGGCAGATGATATTTGGTTTCTTTTTTTAAAATGATCATTTATTTTTTACTTAATCAGTTTTTCAAAATTCATCAATCTTTACCTAAATAAGTTTCCAAGGGTTGTAGGAGATTTTTTTTTATTGTCCAGAAACTATTAAATACCTGGATTACTGTCCTCAAGAAAATATCCAGTTTAGTATGTAAGAAGATTTCAAAATATGAAGAGATGGATGAAAATATTCTATATTTGTGTGGAACACTTAATGTTGTGAAAATGAATTTTGCATCAAGACTGATGTATATTTTGAGAGTAACACCTATGTCTTTATTATGATGATGGTGGTTTTAATTTTCTAGATTTTAAACAATACCATTGGGCTTATTTTTAAAACTCAGCCTTATAATGGAACGGAAAGAATATTGTCTATGTACCATTATAGGGAGAACTTGAAAGTTATCATTTAGCACTTTACAATCTTGGCAAGATGTTGGTTCTAATTATAGAAGGAATTGGGTTACTTTTCCAGCACTAATTGTGATTAGACATATTTCAGCCTTATTGGGCATAATCAAATAAATTGGACATTTTCCTCTGTTAAGAAATTGACCCTTTGGAGCAATCGTTATTTAAAAACAGCTGGTAATACATTTTTGTTTTGGGGAAAGCACACCATTGAGTTTAGTGGTGTTACTCTCATAGCTATGGTGTCTATAAATCAATTGTATGAGATTGTAAAGCAGATATAATGAATGAGACACAAACATTTTAGATGACAGTAAAAAGAAAAAGAAAGTACCCAAATAAAACATGTGTATTATAAAAACAGGCAATTTTTTAAAAAAAAAATGAAATAAATTTAGATTAACTCAACATGATGCACGTATGAAAACAAATGGTATACTGAAATGAAAATAAAATCCTGCAGATCCCTAATGAGCATAGAGACTCCATAGAGTTGATGGGATATAAAGTCAATAATAAATAAAGCAAGTGAGCATGTGGACATTTTCCAAAAATACTGTATGTGAGATGGTGGTTGCTTGTTTATCTGTTTAATTTAAAGACTTCATTGAGTCAGGATTAACTCCAGGTTATTTTAGAAGCTGCATGGAAGCAAATTGCCATTGTCTTTCTCTAGATTGCCCAGTTTATCCCTTCCAATTACTAACCAGTTCTAAGTCTGCTTAGCTTTTTCAAGATCAGCCCAGATCTGTTCAATGCTGCCAGTTACTCTGGTTGCTTTTAAGATGGAGACAAATTAGTATGTAAGTTGCCTTCATTAATATTCAAGTCTGCAAATTCTGAGAATGACTGTCAGCCAGATCATTGTAGCCTATTACTTATCTTCCAAAAACAGATTCAGTATGTCCACCATTGAAGAAAGGTCAAGCCCTAATGTGAAGCAAAGTATTTCTACTATAATTCATATGTAACTCCAGAGGTTTCTGCAAATACCTTATATCATTTTCTCGTCTTTGCTGCTGACAACCTTTGGTCTTGCTACCACTTTTTCATTTCCACTGCACTATAAATTTAGTCACTCTTTGGTTTATTTTTCACTCTTGTGGAGTTAGCTTATCAGTGGCATCATGTTACCATTTTTGTCCTCTTTCACCTTGAAGCCTGCCTATTCACTTCAATTTGATTGCTTCTTATCTATATAAATCAGGATCAGTTTTTAGTCTTCATAATTCTTTTTTCATTTAAAGAGGATTGGAGTGAGGACCAATTTGGAAGGTAAGGCAAGGGGAAAAAAATCAGAAGAATAAGAAATATGAAAACTTATATTATAGCTTTTCATATAGGTGTGTTTCTGATAATACAATCATAAATCCTAATATGTGAACTGAAATTGTACTTTTTAAAAAAAGAAGCCACAATTTATTTCTCTAATAAATAAAAGACTAAGTATGAACAACTTAAAGATATAATATAATTAAAAGAAAACAAAGCAAAAACTCTTACAGTAAAACTGGAAAAGGATGAACTGGTAGAGGTTTGTCATGAAAAGCAAGGAAATTAACTGAGGTGCTAAGAACCCCCATAGTGAGGAATGTAAAGGGAAGGAGTCAGAAGTAAAAGAAGAGGATCCTTGGATATTAAATGGTAAACAGAAAGGAATAAAGGTAACTAGTTCACAAGAAAGAGATAAGGGGCTTCTTAGGAGCCTGCAAGGAAAACAGAATTGGAGACTTCCCAATGGTAGGAAAAAGCTGTCCTCAAGAGCTTAAGAGAAGCAAAACTTTTAACTGAGAAAGGGTATAAAAATGATGGATCCAAGGCACTCACTCGACACAAGGTCTACACTGGATGTGGACAGACACATGGAAGAAGGAAGAGAAGCAAAAATTAGCCTGGAAGCAATGGCTAGGAAACAGAGAAACAAAGGAAAACAGTCACCTAGAAGAGGCAGCTTAAGGAGATACAGAGTCAAAGCTTTAAAGGGAAAGACATAAAAAGCTTACTTCAGAGTAAAGGGAGATAAAAGACAAAGAATTCAAGTTAAGAGGGAGGTACAAAAGACAACGTGTAAGACTGGGTATGTCCAGGCAGTGGGAGGGTATCAAAAATGTAAAAGATGGTAGTCATGAATGTTTGATTGAGGGCCAGTCCTTTTTATATCTATGTTGACACCAGATGCACTACTGAGGGGTGACCCTTCAATTGTGTGGCCACAACCACCATATTGACTTTTTTGACACACATACCCCACAAACCTATAAGAACTGCAAGAGAGAAAGCATGAGGGTTTTCTCCCCACTGGCCTTCCTTCCCACATTTACAGGGAAGCAGACAACTTGGGGAGTGTGTGGGATTTGGACTGAGGCTGGAGGAAGAAGTGTGCCTGACTGTGTTGGCTGGGTGATGACCAAGACTGAGAGAAAGAAGAGAGCCGTGCATGTCAGATAGAAGCAGATCTTGGCTGACTGAGCTGGTGAGGAAGAGGAACAGACTGGAGTTGGAGAGGGGCAACTAGAGGAAGAAAAATCCAGCACAGCCAAGAGGAGAAAAGGAGTGAGAAATTGCTCAAGAAAACTTTTGCAGGGCGCTGGTAGCTTGCCAAGATGTGGGGGTTGGGAGGGAAGGAGAGTTGAATTGCTTGAAGATGTACTGTGCATATTATTGCTTGAATACATACTGTGTATTGCCTCTGTAAGGAGTGTTTCCAGCTGTTGAGTGAAGGAGAAAAAGGTTGAGCCAGCTTCTCCATCCCCACTGAGTACAATAGCTCCAGCCATTTAGTTACTCTTGCCTCTTCATAGCAAAAAAAAAAAAAAAGTTTTTTTTTTCTTAATGGCTCTGTGGAGGGAGCAATCTGCAAGTTTGTGTGAAGAGTATCTGGAAGCTTCAGCTGGTGCAAAATGCAGTGGCACAGGCAGTTATGTGTTTCCCTAGAAGGGCACATGTTACACCTCTGCTCCATGAGCTTCATTGGTTACCAGTTTGCTTCTGGGTCCAATTCAAGGTGCTGCTAATGACTTTTAAAGCCCTACATGGCATGGGGCCAGGTTATCTGAGGGATCGCCTCTCCCCGATTACATCTTCCCATTCCCATCCCATCCGGCAGAAGAGGCATGTTGCAGGTCTCATCTGCTGAGGAGTTCCATCTGATAGACCCAGGAGATGAGCCTTTTCTGCCATGGCACCCACCCTCTGGAACATCATCCCTCCCAAGGTGAGGTTAGCCCCAACCCTCATGGCCTTCTGGAAAGCCCTCAAAATGTGGTTTTTTCCAACACAACTCCCCTGGCAGCAGGGAGCCCATGCCCTGGTTGCATCATATACAGTAACATTCTGATTTTCATCCTCTTGTGATCTTGTTTTTTATTTATGTTTAATTTAATTGTTTTAAGTAGTCTTTGTAATTTGTTTTAATTGTTGGTTTTATTGTGCATTGCCCAGAGTTACCTTGTGCGGGAGGGGTGGCTATATAAATTTGACAAATAAATCAAATAAATAAAGTGATTCTCTAGAAACTGAAGGAGCCCTACTCTGGGAGATTCTCTGGGGAATCTGCTTCTTAAATTCATGGCTAGTAAAAACAGGGCTACCTAGGAGTCAACTCAGGCAAGCATTACTGCTGCTAATGACAACAGTCCGTTTTACATATTATATTTGCCTATTTGAATAAAAAGAGGAAATAGAAGATCACTGGAATCTTTGAATCAATAAAAGAATGCTTTGAATATAATAAGTGACGGAGCAAGAAAGCAACAGATGCCAGATAGCTGGTCCTTTAGTGAGCTTGCCTGTTTATCTAAGCTGTTATCTAACAGATATTCCAACACGACAACCTGATCATGTTAAAGTACACACTGGTCTACTGAAAAGGTCCTATTGATGATTCACCGAAGCAGTCTCAGAATCCACATACCTGAATGCTTACAACAGGTCTTTCTCCTGTTCACTTTCTGCTCACTCAGGCTGCCTTTCTGGCATGAAGGGGCTCAACAAAGAATACTAGAAGAAGGAGAATTAGAGAAGTTCACTAAAGTTCATTTTACAAGTATAATTCTTCCACTACATCAAATGCGTTTTATGGCCCTTCTGATCACAGAAAATAAAGTCTGGGTCTATTTCTAACTGAAGGAGGACTATTGCACACAATATTTATGATCTATGGAGTACTGTAGTTTATTCATTCACTCATTCATTGAAGGAGGCAAATGCAATAGCAAATAATCTGTGCAGCAATAGAGTGTATAAAGGTTTGTCAAAAGTATTTCAGCAATAGTTAATACTGTTCAGTATTGAAAGCACAGAGATCACAGTCATGTCTAAAACTGAGACCATCATACCCTAAACAAGTTATGTACTGTACATACACTGCCTAAGCTAGATGATAATATTTACCACTTGTCGCAACATCCAGAAATCCAGCTGCACTTCTTTATCAGAATGTTTCTACCTTTTTTTTTTTTTTAGTACTGGCACTTGGCATAGTATCTTACAATCTCTGCTAGATGAAATTGATGATGAAGCTATGCCAACATTATGTCTTCCACAACAGCCAAACAGATCTCGATAACCAAGGAGACCTTCTGAAATTATTCCCAAACATGGGTATTGAAAGGCTTGCTGCTTCTGATCATGAAAGTCACAGACAGTTATCATCAGTAACCTTAGCTCCATAAATTTGTCTAGCACTTTTTAAACTCATCTAAAGTTAATGGCCACTAGCAGATTTTTTCTTTTTTGGATTTTTTTTTTTTTTTTTTACTGCCTTTGAGTCAGTTTTTGTCTTCTGGCGACTGCCTGGACTAGTCCCTGCAGTTTTCTTGGCAAGGTTTTTCAGAAGTGGTTTGCCCTTGCCTGCTTTCTAGGACTGGGAGAGAGTGACTGGCCCAAGGTCACCCAGCTGCCTTCATGCCTAAGGCAGGATTAGAACTCACAGTCCCCCAGTTTCTAGCCCGGTCCCTTAACCACTACAACCAAACTGGCTCTCATAGCAGGTCTTCGAGTAGCTGATTCAACTGTGCACAAGCTGAGAAACTGTTTGCTTTAATGTTGTGGAGATTTCAAATAGAGAAGCATAGACTCCACCTAAGAACTATTGCTATTTATTAGGAACAATGATTTAGATTGTTCCTAGATTCTCTTGATAGGAATACATAGTCCTTGTTATTTCTCCTGAGAAGCAACTTCCAAAGTTCTTCAGAATTTATTATAGTCTAAAATAGCTTCAGAGACTTGAGTGGCAACTCGATCCTTTGCTCATTCAGAGGGGTAGAGATTATAGATCTACATAAAGCAGAAAAGATGTTTCAGGTTCAGAACAAAACAGTCCAACTCAAAATGTTCCACCAAAACGTATTCTTAATGCTTTTGCTCAACAAGATTAATTTGATGAATATTTTTTTAATAAATTTAGGGATGAGAAATGGGAAGAAAAGGTTCTTTTTCTATAATGTTAGAAAAGGTGTTAAGTTATTGCAAATACTTGTGCCTGTTTGGAGGAAGGGGGAAGTTTAATTATTTATTTTTATTTATTTAATAGACTTGTCCCCACCCATCTCCCCACAACGGGGGACTCTGGGCGGCTTACAACAAACTAAAATCAGAAATACATAATTAAAAGTTATAAAAACCAGACATTACAAAGATAAAAAGGCTAAAAAATCCAAGAGGCCGATAGGGGCCACACCAGGCCACTAAGGGGCCAGCCAACCCCACTTCTGATATCCTCCCTCCCTGCCCCAGGCCAGATGGCAGAGCCAGGTCTTCAAATTTCTCCGAAAGGCCTGGAGTGAGGGGGCCTGTCTCACCTGCGGGGGCAAGATGTTCCAAAGGGCGGGGGCCACAGCAGAGAAGGCCCACCTTCTGGACCCCGCTAATCGAAGTTCTTTTACCATGGGGATCCGGAGCATCCCCTCTCAGTGAGATCGGGTGGGACAGGTTGAAATCGTGGGGGCGAGGCGGTCCTTCAGGTAATCTGGCCCCATGCCATATAGGCCTTTAAAGGTGACAACCAACACCTTGAATTGGACCCGGAAGCAAACCGGTACCCAATGCAGCTCACGGAGCAGAGGTGTTATATAGGTCCTTCTTCGGGCCCCAAAAATTGCTCACGCGGCCGCATTCTGGACCAGCTGAAGCTTCTGGGTATTCTTCAAGGGTAGCCCCATGTAGAGCGCATTGCAGTAGTCTATCTGGGAGATAACAAGGGCATGAGTGACTGTTCGCAGGGCATCCCGATCCAGGAAAGTTACTTTTTATATGTCTGTTTCTTTTTTCTTTCTCTTAATATTTCTCTTTTTCTTGTTTGTACATATTTTTTAAGTTTTGTACTAGCTTTTATATATGTAAAACTTCAATAAAAGTATTATTTTAAAAAAATGTTCCATCAAAACATGTGGGGTTGGCTGCTTTCCAATGGAACAAAATCCACAGCCTTGTAGAAATATTTGCCAATGAGATGTTTTCAAAATTTTTTTGAAAACTTTAAAACTAATGCCTATATTCAGTTGTCTGGTACTGAAGAATACCTTAGTTTAAATTAGCATCTGTTATCAGAACTGCCTGCTTCTTGTAGCAGCAGAGAAATCATTTTTGCTCTTTAAACGAATCCTGGATTGCTAAACCACATTCTTAACAGGGCAAAAAAACCCCTACCCCAATCTCTTTAACGCTCCCTTCAAACAGCCCCTCTCCCGGTCTGAAGATAAATAAACAAGGTAGGCAGGCAGGCACAAACAGTAATTAATTCCACTCCTATGAGGTTTTCTTAATGTTGTCAAAAGCAAAAATTAAAACATCATTTTCAAGGCCAATTTTACTGTAGGCATTGCCACTCCACCTACTTAGAAAGATCAAGCAGCAGATCTGGCTTTGTTTTCCTGAAGCTGGCAAAAGCAACTGTACTGATCTTCGCTGATGGTTCTGCTTACACAAAAGGGTAGTTGCTGACTGCCAAAACGAGAGTGTGGAGCTTTTTAGTGGAATGATACCAACATTACAAGACGAACATGGCCAACATGCATACAAACACATCAATGTTCATCTGACAAGCTCAAGCCATTTTCAAATGCACTCTGAAAGCAGAATAGTGGCCAACCAGATGTCTCTATGATGCTTGCAAGTAGTAAGTAGATATATAACTCTCTTCTGTTCTTGTGCCCCTGCAGCTAGTATTTGGAGATATGCTGCTCCCGCCTAGAAGTAGCATTGAAACTCAGAATAGTTCTTCATAGACTTGCTACCCTTTAATTTATTCAATCTCCTTTGAAGGCCACCCAAGTGAGTGGTCATTTTGAAAGATCTCTTTTAAAAAGTTGATGTCATATTAGCTGGCTTCCATTCCCTGGCAGAGAATCCATGCTGTAGAAAAAATAGGTACATATGTACCAAAATATGTACATATTTTTGCTAGGAAATCAGCAAATCTGTGTTTGAGATCTTTAAGACTTCTTGGATGAATCCCATCAGGACCCAGAGATTTGTTACAGTGCAATGTCTCAAGATATCTTAGAATATCTTCTCTTGTTATCTCAATTTGCTTTGGTTGCTCTAATTCTCTCCCTGAGGGGGAAAAAAAATCAATACAGGCTGAGGTATCTGTCCTATCATCTTCTGTAGTAAAGATATATGTGAAGAATATTTCCAGGTTTTTAGTAATCTTCATATCTGCCTTGGCCATGCAACTTAGGACACGTAGAATCTATTGAGCATGTCCTTCTCTATTGTCAATTTTAAAGGTGCTTCACAGAGCCCCACTGAAGAATATTACAAGGTTTACCATCCAACAATATGCACAGTTTCTGATATTTGACACCAAGACTGGAAAAACACATAATGTAGTCAGCGTCTCTATGACTGTATGTAAAATAAGGTACTTCGTAATTGAAAGCAGCTGAATCTCCATGAATATGGTCTGCTGAATACCTCTTACATTTAGTCCTAAGTTTATGACTGACTTGTCAATTTATATCCAACATTTCTTGCATTTTAAGTCAAGGTTTTTGCTTTTAAAATTTCTTTTAGCTAACATTACAGTTTTATACTTACCCTCTGTTACTTATTTTAATCCTTTTCGTTTCATTTTTAAACTTACTACTATACAGGTAGTCCTCAGGTTATGATGGCAATTGGGACTGGAATTGCCATCGCTACGTGATGTGGCTGTAAAGCGTGACGTCATGTCATCGCATTGCTTACTGATGACAATCCCGGCAATCCCCATTGCCGTTGAAACCCCAAGATGTGTGAATGGTTAAGCAAGAAGTAGCAGGACTTCCAGGTAAGGAGCACAGGGGTGCCGTGGGGGGCGGTGAGAGAGGCTGAAGGAGGGCTTGGGAGGCCTGGCAGAAGCGGTGCAGGGGTGGGCGGTGCTGCGATGGAAGTGATTTACTGGAGTGACTTGCGACCTTCCCTGCCGGCTTCCCCATTGACTTTGCTTGTGGGAAGCTGTCGGGAAAGGTGACAGATGGTGGTCACATGACCATGGCTACCTGCAACATCGTAATTGCCAGCCAGGCACCCTGGGATAGCTAGAACTTCAGGGACCAGTCATGCATCCATTTGTTCAGCCCTGCCATAACTGAAAGTTTGCTGAATGAATGGATACGAGACGAGGACTACCTGTATTTGCTTTGTACTGGTGAATGTCCACAATAGAGATTGACTGTTTGCTTATTTATTTATTGGATTTGGAGGCCACCCAACTCTAGAATGACTCTGGGAGAACCACCATGTTTTTAAAGAACTATCCCAGAAATCCCTTGGTAACCCGTGCAGCTGCAGCAGTGGCAGCACATGGGCATACCAAGGTTGTATCTTCCAAGTGGTCTTCAATCCAATCTTGCAGTGATGAGGGCATGAGTGACTGCTTTACTGATTGCCTTTCCTCCTTGAGCATCCCTTTTACTCCTTGATCATTTAATAGTTCAGTTGCTTCCCTGACAGGTTATCTACTTCAAGTATACTTATAGGTCCATTACTGGTTCTTGATTGTGTATGTGTTTGATTGCTAAACGTTGTTGTTATTACTATTATTATGCATTCTTTATTATCACTTTGCATTTTTTTTCTACAAGAGCATGTATTTCTTTTTTCTTCATACTTAATATGGCAAGCTTAATTTCACAAGTTCCCAGACACTGCTAGAAACTCATGCTGACCTCTTCCTAGCCTTGGCTGATTTTTTCTTACATTATGGATTATGTGCTAACTGAGCTTCAATTATTGTAGTTTTAAACAATCTCCAGACATCACAAAGAGTTCTGGCCTTCTTGACTTTTTCTTTCAGTCTCATATTCACCAGTTCCTCCTCGTTGTCTTTTGTACTCAAACATGAATGTCTTGTTTAGGAAGTTTTGACAGTTTCCCATTTAGTAATAACATTGTGGTCAATATTGGTTCAGCAATACATACATCTTACAAGAGACCCCAGTCAGGATTAAGTCAGGGGTTGCTTTCCCCCTAGTCATTTCCGAGGCTAAATGTTCTAAGGCACAGACATTTAAGATATCTGAACATATGAATTTGTCATGACGGAGCATAGATGTACCCACTCTATTATTATGGTCTACTAATGGACCATTATTACAAGAATGTCTCCATTCTATGCTTCACTGAAGTTTACATTCAGATTTTGTTCAGGAAGAAGAGGGCATAGCCCTAGATCTAGCAACTCCATGGAGGAATCTGGACTTCCAGTATATTCCAATAATGTTACATTTTATACTCTCCTTGATATAATGAGCAAAATCTTCTCCAGTATGCTCTTCCCTGCCCATTTTTATGATAGTATAACAATACCCCAGAGGTTCTATTGCACCACATTTCCAACCTCAATTTAGAATATCATTTTATTCTGAGCTCAGAATACTCAAAACAGCCTTTCTGTAATCAGAACATTTCAGTATCACAGAAATCATAGAACAAGTCTGCACATGTTGAGAAACTAAGAGATAGTGTAGGGAAAGAAGGAAAGAAGGAAGGAAAGATTATATATAGCACACTCTGATTATATACAGCACACCACAGCAGCATAATTCTTTATTATGATAGCATAATATTCCAGAACTCTGTTCCGGAACTCTAGGCACTTGCTAGAGCAGTAGGCCTTAGAGGCAGCATGTAAGCAAGTTTTGTTTTTAGACTGGGGTTGACGTTGTTTTGGGGTTGTTTTTTTCCACATAAAATAAACTTTCGTTCACGCAAAAACAGATTAATAATATTCACCTTTACAAATAGTTAAATTAACAGGATAACAACAACAAATATCATATATAATTTAAAGATTTTTTTTTTTAAAAAAGAAAGACCTGAACATTTCCTTAATTGCCAATCCAATCCAATTATTTCAAAGTCTTAAGAATGTATTTGCTGCCAATGTAAGTCTTAGAGTCTGCATGTAAGTCTCTTAATTGACTTGACATATTTCTTCTGTTAAGCATGCAGCAACAATACCTTGTCAGATGTTATAAATTCCCCAAGGTAATAGATAAAGAGATATCTCATCACTTATTTGTGAGGACAATTAAAAAAAAGGAAGAACATGCATGTAGAATGACTAATAAGCTCTATCTTTCTTTTCTTCTGAGGACACATAGAAGGAAAAAATATATTACCTTCTCTTTCCTATCTTATACATTGATTAATGTCATTTTAATCCATATTTTGCTCTTTAAGAGTGCAGACTGATTAGCATACATCTCATTTACAAGGGTTTTAAACAACAGCGGGTGTGCCTCCGACTTACAAGACAGGTAGTCCTTGTTCAGTGACCACAATTGGGACAGGCAACTTGGTCATTAAGCAAAGCGGTTGCTAAATGAAACTGTGTCTGTGCTTACAATCTTATTTCAGCTTTCCTTTGCTTTACAAACCTGTGAAGGTCATAAATGTGACAATTGATAGTAAAGCTACTTTTTCATTGCCATTGTACCTGCAAATGGTCACTGTGCAAAGCAGTCACTAAATGAGGACTAACTGTATTATGATTGTTGCAACAGTCATTTCATATGCAAAACCCAAACAACATTATGATAATCTAAATTTAGCATTTTGGAATAATGATTTTAAATAAACATATTTGCTCTTTGAGAACCTATCCTGAGAACAGTGGCCTGCCTAACTGAATATCCATGAAAGTAAATTCCATTCTTTTTAAGCCTTCTATTTTTAGAATGTGTCAGATGCTCTGTCATAATAATGCTAATATAGGAATTTGGATTCTGTTCAGAACCAGTAATACTCTGTTCCAGGCACAAGAATAATAGCATGAAAGGATCATATTCAGACTGGCACAAAGACTCTGACCACTGCAGTTTCCCAGTAATATGTAGGTTTTGAACATACTACTTGCACATGTACAGATGCATCCATTTTGACTGTAAATCTCTTGCATTCTTTATACTATACCTATTCATTTTAGAGACAACTCAACCTAATACTAATAATACAAAGATCAGCATGTTCCAATAAGACACAAATCAGTATACCTGTACGCAAAATGTCCAGGTTACAACTTGCATGGCCTGCATTCCTGAACAAAAAGGGAACTGATGTTACTGGCATAACTGCAGTACAGATGAAAGCCTATGGAACCGTGCTGCTTAGAAAATGAGTTTGGAAACTGATGTACACCAAGCCAGAAAGTTCGTCCACCTTGTCTACTGCTGTTAACAGATTGGCAACGTTTCCTTGAGTTTCAGGCAAACAAAGGTTTTTCCCATCATAACCATATGCATGGAAGCTCAGAAGGGAAACCAGCAGATACGGAGTTCAGTGAATCAGTGAGGAAGAGAAAACTGGACTCAGCAGCAGTGAGATGTCTGTGGATTGAAAAGCTCACAGAGTTAGAGAAATCTACACATACTGAATTTTAACTGATTTTTTTTCTATAAATTTTATTTTTAGTAATTGAGCCAATCTTGGGCTCACTTCAAAGCTTTTTTGGGGGAGGGGGTAGCTTCCTTTCCTCTTATTCAACAAATGCTGTGCTAATTAGGACTTATACCCAAAACTTTTCAGCTGCAAAAATTGATTTGCTTCTTAATTGGTAATAGTTTTCTTTCATTTTCTTTCTTGCAAATGGAAATATTTTTTACAGGGTGCAACAGCTTTAGAAAGATTTCCTGAAAGAAAGGTATGAACATACGTAATGCGCTCAAGCATCCATAAAGAGCAATCTCTGAGAAGTTCATATAAAAATCATGGATTTCCCCCCACCCCACCCCCCACTTTCACTTCCCAATCAATGGAGAACTACTGAACTACTGATGGGGTAAACAGCTGATACCATTAATACAAAATTTTGAGTGTTGTCCTTTTCTCTAGCTATGTGTTTTGCCATTTAAAATCTTTTCATGTGTTAATTATAGTAAATTATTTTTAGGATGAATTATTTTATTGTGAGCTTCCCTAGAGAAGGGAAACAAAAATGAAAGAAAAACTAAATTAAAATGTAAATTAAGAAGTTATAAAATCCTTTGCTGATAGAAATCAATATTCATGCCCAGTGTATAGTGTATTATTTTTAATATGTCTCTAATTGCAAAAACTATTGCTAGTTTCATTAGAGTTAAATGACAAGATTAAAAGTTATTGTCAGTTATGGTATTTTACTTGAAACTGAATCTTTTGGATATGACAAATTAATTCCATTCCATAATTGTTGTTGTTTTTCATTCTAGCATTAGCTACATGATTGAATTTATATTATATGACTAAAGCTCATATATTTTTTGTAATTGGGAAGTATTGAAACTTGAATTTCCCTATGTTTTTCTTTGACCGTGATCAGTTTTGAAATGTTGTATTAAGAAAATATTTTCTTCTATTCTAGTAGGTTATGAATTAATGTAGTCATGTTTAGCTCAAGCTCAAGAAGATAGATTAACCTCCAAATGTCAGATCTTCTGTTATTCTTATTACATTCTTTAGCCAGGATAAATCAAACAAATGTCTGTGACAGAAAACAGATTTTATATTCTTCTTTGTGTTTATTTCTAGGAATACATTTTAAAATATCATGTTAACTTAAGCATTTAAAATATTATGTTAACTAAACCTCAGAGAAAATTTATGCCTCTGAGCGAATGCAGATTTTTATATTGATTTCTACCCTAAAGGTGTTCCATTTTTGTTCTTTAAACACTGACAAGCTGTTAAAATCTAGAACCTTAAGGCAGTGTTGTCCAAACTTGGCCACTTTAAGATGAGTGGACCTCAACTCCCAGAATTCCCCAGCCAGCTGGCTGGGGAATTCTGGGAGTTGAGGTCCACTCATCTTAAAGTGGCCAAGTTTGGACAACACTGCCTTAAGGGAAGGACCCTTTCCTTTCCCAAACTATAGCTCAATCTCAGTTCACTGGGTGAATTTCAATAATTTTTCTTCAGTGTGGGGATGCTTCAAAACACATGTTATGCCCTTGTAAATGTGCCTTCTTATGCTGTATGCATTTGCCCACCTGTGGTTCAAACAATACACAAATAAACAATGCAGAAACAAAAAACAATTGAAAGGTAACATTGCACCAGTGGGCTTGCCCTCAAACAACATGATTCTCCTTCTTCTCTTACCCCCCCCCCCCCCGCCCCCGCCACCTCCAATCATTTGTTTTGCTGTAATCCAGATTATGGCAGTAATCTGATTTAAGGTAGCACCTCAGATTGGAAAATTGCATCACTCTGTCTCAACACCTTGAACTGAAGCTTCAGAATGAACTGATTTGATTCCAACAGCTACTTTGCATGAGCAGAAGCCCTTTCCAGCATCCTGATTGAAGTAGTGCTTTGATCCACAGGGCTACTTTGAAGGCGGGATTCAATCAATGCTTCAGCAAATCAGGACCCTTTGAAGCTCTGCACTGCCTGCAATGGCATCTACTAGCAAGCATATTAAAGACATTGTGAGTGATCATAGTAACTATATTAGGTTAATTTAGTTTTAATTCATATTTAAAGTAAATCAAAGCCACTTTAATTTGGCAATCAGACAAACTCCAGCGTGCAAAGATCTTTTTGTAAACCAAAAGTTTTATAATTCAAGCATAAAAAAAAAAAAAAAAGTTTCTCTATGAGCCACACAAGGCTAATCATGTAAACAACATGAGCTGGTTCTCCCTCTGCCTTCTGGATTTGATACTGGTTCTCCCTCTGCCTTCTGGATTTGACTTTTAAAAAGCTGTCTTTGCAATAAAGCAGCAAAGTTACATTATAATTTGTTTCTATCATTCTGTGATTAATTAGTTCCCTGCCTGCAAAGTAAAGTTTCTGCTACTATGTCCATGTCTACCTAACTTAGCGTATATCTCAGTGAATATAGCAATTACCAATTCTCCCCCTCTATTAGAGTTAATCAAAGGCTTTAATTACACTTTGCTGGCAGTGTCTTGTGGCTAGCAGAATATTGATCATCTTCCTGGGTTTTCTTCAGGTCATCTTTTCCCTCTCTGGTCAGGTAAACATAAATCCTTGAAGATAAACTTCCTACATTTTCAACAATCTTCCCATCCCTTAGGTGGTCTTCAGTCTACCCTGGAACCTGATCAACTTCAGCAGCCAGTCTTCCTAAATCTGAGTTAGTTCGCCAGCCATGATCTTTTTTCCTAAGTCCAACAACCCCAATTCTTTTCCTGTCAGCTCATCAGACTATTTTCACTTTCTTCCTCCCACCTGTGAGAGCTCTTTCTGTGTGAAAAATCCTTATCTGCTCCAACTTCACACTTTTTCAGATGAGTTTATAATCCTTCAAATATAGTTTATATGATTGGGAGATCATGTTACAGGATAGCAGATCATGTTTATTTGCTACTTTCTGTTACATGGATTCCTATCTGTTCAGTCATATCTATGATGCTTAATTAAAGCTGCTACTTTTTTTGACTGACACCTCATCTGTAATAGGTACAAGGTGGTGAAGTACCGCATGTTCCTCTCCATCTGAAAATACCCATGCATGTTATATTCAGCCTCTATAGAGGAAAACTAATTCTGCTCATTTTTAAAAAAAAAAAATTAAAAATTACACATTTCTTCATAAGTAATATAGAAAAAAAAAAAAACATTCACAGTGATGAAAAAGTAACTTTATGACCAGTCCTCTCACTTACGATCTTCTCAGGTCTGTAAAGCAAAAGAAAACTGAAGTAAGATCATAAGTCGTGGTTTCACTTAGTGACCACTTCCAAGTTACCAGTCCCAACTTTGGACACTAAACAAGGACTACCTGTATATATAGCAATTAAGCATAACATAAAGAGCATAACATATTCCACTCATTTGTAGAATATTTTATTTTCCATTGTTATCCTCTTTCAATGAGTGTGGAAAGATTTGGGAGACTGTTTCAAAAGACTAGAAGGCATTCCAAGGATACTTTTTCTCATGCCAATAGATGTTGCAGGAGAGAACTCATGATTCAAATGATCAAGATATTTATATTGATAACCACAATAGTAAAGGAACCAAAATGTTGAGGAACAGCCTATATACGTAAGAGTTCTATGTTCAAATTTCTACTAGAGACACTTACTTCCATTTAACCCTCCGGATTCAGAGTCAGATTTTTCAAATGACAAATTTTCATTTTGATTTTTTTTTAATTAAAGAATGTAGGTAAACTGTGAGGGAAAGAGAGTGCAGTCAAAAGCATCTCTCTGCATTTGGAGGAGGCAGCACTGAAGCTGTGCAAGTGGTGCAGCTGCTGTTATGTACAAACAGCTTCCCCCCCCCCACTTCCTGAAACCAAGATCAGCTTATTGCATACACACATCACACAAAAGAGACATGAGAGTTATTGTTATCCTGGCTCTCCTAGGCAACCCAATGGAAAAGTACTCCATCCTCCTGGCCTGCTGAGAAAGGCAGACTGACAGGCACAGACCCACCTCACCCTCACCCATGCTGGTGTTCCCAGCCAGAAGGGTGGCCACCTCCAGTTTCTTGACAGGTATAACCGCATGCATGGCTGACTCATTTGGCCAGACCCTGGCCTTTTCAAGGACATGCTGAGATCCATAGTCAGCTACCTTAGCCTCCCTTGCCCCATTCATGCCTTCAGTATAAAAAAGGGGAAACTAACTCAGAGGTTATGTGGGGGATTGGGAAGACAAGAATAGAAGGAAAAGCTGCCAATGAATGAGGAAGTGGAAGCAATGACTAGGTACCATTAGCAGTGAAAGGGGGAGCCGGAAAGACAGTGTCGAGGTAGCATCCCAATGTGGGCAACCAACTCTGAAGGGGGGCCAGGTCTATATGCTGCTTTAAGACATAAGAAACAGATAGAAAAGGGTGGAGTAAGCCCAAGCCCCTAGATGCTTAGGTGACTAGGCCAGCTCATTAGACCAGGGAGGGTGAAGCTCATCTTGTCTAGCCACAGCAAAGACATTGTATTGGGGAAAATGTGAAATGAAACAAAGCTTTCATTCCACCTGTGGTATGTCCAATCACAGACAAAAGACCGTCTGCACAAAATTTACCAGAGTAGTCTTGGGATGGGAGAGATTACATTTAGAAGATTCTCTTCTATTGGAAGATTACGCTTATCTTCTAAACTTTATGTGGCACTTACTGTAAATTGCTGCATGGTTAGATGCCCAGAAACAAGCCTCTGTTCTTTTAAGAGTTCAGTGCTGCTGTAAATGCTCCTGGATTCTAAAAAGTAAAAGTGAAAAAAAAAAGCAGATAGAGGAAGCATCTGAACCATTAGAAAGTTTAGAAAATAAAAGCAATCCTTCATTGGCCCTGATAAAAGGGTTCTTATCCCAGGGAAGGGGAGTCGCTCACCAGCCTTCATGCTGGTTACTGTTCATCTCACCATGGATTTGCCATAGATGCAGTGCAGTGAAATGCCCAGATCTGTTCCCAGTAAGATTCACAATGTAATTTTCTTAATCTCCATAGGTCAGTCTCATGGTTGTCAGCCTATTAGTTCAGTTTGGTGAAGTTAAGATATTCCTTTCTGTGTTTCTTGAAGGAGCTGTGGTGCTACTCTTGAAACACAAATAAATGAATCATAAATGTTTCTCTAGCCTTACTTCAAGGAACAGAAGATATGCTTCACCATTATCTGACAAGACGCCAGTCTGCCTGCTTGATGGCAATACTAAGGAAAGAATCAACAGCAAGAAACAAATCCATCATTTATGCAAATGGTGTTGTAGATGTTTCTCAGCACTTTCTTCATTAGACTAGTTTATGCTGAGCTGACACATTAGATGAAGAGGCACATGCACACCTTGCCACAATGACCATTTTTATTTTTTATTTTTTTGCTTTCAAACCATAGTAGGTGCTTAATGAATGTAAAATGAGGATCAGAAAATGTAATAAGAATGAACGTGGGCTGAAAGGTAGCTGCTATTCATAGGCCAAAGGATGAGAAGATAATGGGATGAAATCAGATTTGAGGAGGCTGTCAGGGAAGACCTAGCTACTTGGATAATAGATATAGCTACTATTTAAGTAGCTGTAGCTGGGTAGAATAAACTATGACAAGCCACAAAGCAGGTTATTTAAATTCATGGATCAATGGAGTAAGTAATGTATCAGGCTTCTATTTATAGTTTGCAATGTGTATGTCTGAAATAACAATTCATTTTAAAAAAAGACTCACTGATGCATGCCATGTGTCTCTTTCTCTCTTTGTGTGTGTGTATGTGTGTGTAGGTATGAGTAGGTCAGTGGCATGCACTTTGATGAGGTTCTTTGATTTGTGGATACAGGAAAGCATATTTGGGATAATACAATTGAAAGGATCAGTTATGACCTTGTTGCTGTTGGCTGAGGCTGAATGGGTTGATCTGGCTGTGGAGTTTGTTTTAGAGCAAATGCAAATACAAAAATTACTAATTCAAATTGGTTTAGTTGTCCTGCTTAGTGGTTTGTGTACATTCTGTATATGCTGTTGGGTCCTGTTGATTTTAGGATTTAGGATACCTTCTGTGTTGCAGCACCTGCCCTTTGGAACATATCCCCCCACCCCTGAGATTAATCTGCCCCCACCTTGACTGTATTTAAAAGAGTCTGGAAAACTTGTCTCTTCCCCCAAGGTTTGGATTGAATATGTGGTGGGTCCTCTGTATTTTGTTGTTGTTTTGTTGTTAGGATGATTGTTTTCCTCCAGACATTTGGGATTTCCATTTATATTTTACCTGTATTTTGCTAGTGTTGTATACCACCCAGAGTCATTACAGAATTGGGTGGCCTTAAAAATTTAAATAAATGCATTATATATTTATAAATGCAGGAGAGGTCTGGTAGCACCTTTTCAATCTCTGTCATCTATCTATCTATCTATCTATCTATCTATCTATCTATCTATCTATCTATCTCTTAAAAGACATAAACTTTTGTGAACTTCATAAAATGCAATGCAGTGACTAGACTGATATAGAATTTAAACTGTGATGAGGAGGGGGAAAAAGGGAAAGAAAGATAGGGTTTGTTATGCATATGCAGGTTACATGTGAAACAGATTATATATACCTTATCAATGAACAATTGAAATGTGTTAAAAAACAAATATGGGACAGATACAAATCCAGGGTGTGCCCAAAAACACCTTTGTGGCTCTCAGCACAAGAAGCACTTTATAGATGAGAAATAACAGGCAAACACAAATGGCTAACTTATCATGAGATACTAGAATTCTGTCAAGGGGAATACAAAATAAAATCAAGAGAACAACTGATGGCAGAGGGACATAGCTCTCAATGATTTCCCTATTTATAGTTATCAGAAATATTCAAAGTAGACAAAATAATTTATGGTATTCAATATTCTAAGACTGAGTTTGAAATGGAATTTGTACAAATGATGAACATGTGATTGCTAAAATGCATAAAGTTTTATTGAAATTTGAAACAGAAGAAGAACAAGTGAAAGAATGTATGATGAAGTGGGCCAAAAATTTTGGTTATAATATACAGATGTGGTTGAAAGGATTGAAATTTACACTATGTTATAATCTTAAAGAGAACTTTTATAAAATGATATACTGTTAGTATATGACACCAGAAAAATTATCTAGAATATATAAAGGTACTTCAAATCTATCTTGGAAATGTGAACAACAAGAAAGGTCATTGTATCGTGCTTGCTGGACATGAAAAAATGCTAGATTTTGGTTTCAAATACATACACTGATTCAGAGGATTTAAAGATTACAACTGAAACCAGAACTTTTCCTCTTGGGACTGATGGAAAACAGTTTGAAAAACGTCATGGAACTTTGTTTTTATATATAATAACCGCAGCAAAATTATTTTATGCACAAAGATGGAAAGATTTGGCAATACCTACAACAGAGGAATGGTTGGTGAAGATGATGGAACTCGCTGACATGGCCAAAATGACCTGTTTGATTAGAGAAGAGACAATATCTACGTTTATTGCTGACTGGAAACCCCTTACAGATTTTTTGTGTAAAACAAACAAACAAACAAACAAACAAACAAACTTATGATCTATGGTTTCGACAATTAGGATATATTATAGAAAGAAGAGAGTCATGATGCAACTTTAGAGAAAGAGGTAAATTTACAATTGTACTTATAACTGCTCTAAAGAAGATTGGAAGCCACTTCTTTGAATCTTTTTTCTTTCTTTTTTCTTTTTCTTCTTTCTTCTTCTTCTTTTTGCACTTTAGCTTTCTCTTTTCTTTCTTTTTCTTTTTTTCTTTCTTATTCTATTTTAGTTTGCATTAATTTTTACTCTTGTTTTTAAAACTTTCAATAAAATTATATTTTCAAAAAGATTACATTTGATGAGATCATCTGAGATAGCCTGAAATGTTTTGATGTATATGAGTTCAGCAGTCTTTCACTCAATTGTGCTGGTAAAGTTTTTATTTTGTTTCAAAACGTCTACTTTGAGATCTGTAACTGAATGACCTAGGAGGTTATTACTTTGTCCTTGTTTTGAGTCCTGATGTCAAACTTGTATCCATTAATTATTTTGTGTAGTCTGGCCTGTTGGTCCTGCCGGTATTGCTGGCAGAGGATGGCATATATCACATTAGGTGTCTCTAATCTTGTGTGTGAAATTGTTCACCCTTTATAAATGCAGTTAGTCTTCATCTTCAAAGGCACTGTACTCTAGGCATCCTTTGTCCTTTTGTTGGTGGAGATTTCAGAGTGCATTTAAAAATGCAAAAGATATTTGTGTTCACACATTTCAGTGCTCCTGAGCACCGTTGGTGCAGGCCAAAGTGCTGCTGCAAAGGTACATTTGAACTTATTGGTTGACCTGTTGCTGCAGCTTCTCAATCCTCTTTATATTTCAGGTGTATAAAGATAAATTATTTTACCAAGCAAGGCTATATGCATAACTCATGATTACAAGTCATATGACAGGCAGGCAGGCAGGCAGGCAGGCAGGCAAGATTTTTTTGTGTTTCTCTGGGCATCTCTTCCAAGCAGCAGCTCTTGTTTTCTTTTGGTGATATTCTCATTCTACTAGGTAGAAACTGGTATTCTTTTTTGTGGTCGGTTTCTTTGTTTTTCTTTTGGCAGCCAAGTAGTAAAGGAGGAGGAGGAGGAGGAGGAGGAGGAGGAGGAGGAGGGGGAGATCTTGCAGTTGAACCCTTGAAATACGGAGGTGGGAGAAGAGACACTCAAGGTTTCTTGCTGTCTGCAAAGTTAAATTTAGGCATAGACAACTTAGATTAAGGACAGTTCTATTTTAAAACATTTTTGAGAGAAACATAATTTGTGTAAATGCATTGACTAGAATTTATTTTCTCCTCCTTGGAGAGGATGTGAGAGATTGAAGTATCTGGTTCTTTAAAAGGTAGGGGAGAGAGTGCCTAGTAACCTCTCTTTACCTTTCTTTCAGTCAGCATAGCCCCAGGACAAAGGAAGAAGGATACACTGGTACTTGACTTCAGGTGAAGGCAGCGTAGGAAGGCAATGCAACAAATACATCCATAATGGGAGTTTTCAAAAGTATTTTAATTTTTTTCTCTCTGCTATTTTTTCCCAAAAGTTGACTCACTGGTATCATTCAGCACGAAACAAAACCCCATCTATTTTTGTGAACTTAGCATAAAAAGAAGGAAGCAAAAAGCTTCTTCAATGTTTCCATTGTCTCCTATGGCCACAATGCTCAGAACATTCTGAGTTTTGTTTCAGTTATACATGGAAGACTGAAATGTATTTGGTCAGAATGAAGTTAGCTGCAAATGTTTCAGTGGAATACACCAGATGGGATGATTCGTTTCAAGCATGCTCCCTGACTGAGTGCTAAACCAGCTTGCAGCTTCCAGCAATGAGCTGTCCAAGGTGCTAACAAGAATTTATTCTTCCAGAGTCAGAACCTGCCTCAGACAGGTGTCCTGGATGCTGGCTTCCTAGAAATCCTCAGCCAGGATGATTACATTAAAACTCTTGACACAATATTGAAACAGCAATGTGGCTATTTTAACAATAACAAACAAACATTCACGAGATCAAAATTGAAATTGTAAGGAAATGCTAGAGGGCAGGATTGCTAATTATATATTCAGTTGATGAAGCTGAAAATTTCATGGGATTATTATTATTATTTTACCTAAAACTTAGAATTACCTTTCAGTTGTAGATGCCTGGAGCATATCTTGTGAACATTGAGATAAATATGTTGTATAAACAAGAGGAAAGATATATAATCCTATAGCCAAAATAAAGACAAAGGAATCACACATGTATTCCAGATAATTGATCTGTGGCCCTTCCAACTCTGTGGTATTGCTGATTTATAATATATATTTATTTATGGTTATTTTGAAAGATGTATAAAGAAGGTAATATATAAAAATGTACTTCACTTCTTTTATGAGAAATAAGTCACAGAGTCAATGTAAAGTACCCAATTCAAGTCTTTCATCTACACAGTGATCCTGTCATGTGCAAAGGACAGTTTCATAGACTGTATGTATGGATTCAGAGATGTATGAATAACAAATAATGACCATGCCTATATTGTCCAGGGGTTAAAATTAATTAAATTTTCTTAGATTATATGCCTGAATGCTTACACAGCTGCACACACTCTGGTTCTGTTTGTTTGTTTTCAACCCAAAAAACCTGAATAAAATTCCCTTTCAGACTTTACCTGATGGGATGTTGCAGAAAAGGCAGGCCTTCAGAGTGATTGACTGAAGAAACATTATCAAAGGAATGAATGGATGGACCATTCCTACCCTATCTTGTTTATTTTTATGTAATTTAGGTACCACTGTAATCTCCAAAGATCTTCAGCAGTTAACAGTAAACATACAGACTATGTACAATTTTAAAATATTCAAGGTAAAAATATTGATGATGATGATGATGATGATGATGATGATGATGATGATGATGGAACAGTTTTATAAATGTCTAATATGGCTTCACTTATATGAACAGTAAAGAGTGGAATTCTGCTTTGTTTCCAACCACAACTTTTCTAGGTCAACTCCATACTTTATCACAAAATGTTACAGCTACCTAGAGATAATATTTAACTCCCAGAGTTCAATCTGCCTGGTTTTCTGGACAGTCAGTGATGCAGGTAGCAAGTCTTTAAAACTGGTTATTCAACACACACTAGAGGATGTCTTAATTTGGCATTGTTTAAGCATCATAATGCCTGGTCACGTAGCATTAAATCTTCCATGTTCCTGAACTGGCACTGAAGATGTTTGCAAGAAAACAACCAAGCTCAGAGAACACCAAGGACTCCATGTTCCTATTTTTTCTTCAAGTAAAGATAACTGAACTAAAACTAAGCTTTCCACACTTAGGGATGTCAAAGTGGAAAACTGTGTAAACAATTCCTCATTTTAGTCTCTTGCAAATGACTTATAATATGCTCTAATGACTAACCTCAATTTTCAGTTTGTGCAATAATAAGGCAAATGAAAGGTGGCCTGGTTTTTCAAACCAGGAGCTTTTCCAAGCACCAGCTAGGGCAGAGGGCACTCAGATCCCACAGAAACATCCAGGCCTCACACAGACTTTGAATCTTCCAGCTACTCAGAGGAGAGCTGAGCTCCTTAGAATGTTTGTCCCACTTACAGCTATTTTGTTCTTTTGTTTTAAAAATCATGTCTTGTTAATTAACTGTCTGTTTTGCAAACACAGGCCTTGCAGTTAATTTCTGTAGTACATGCTAATCAGTTCAGTTCTGCTTTGCTTGAGATCCAGTGATCAATTCCTCTTTCAGGCTAAGCAAAGTAATTACCTATGTCATCAGTGTCGATCAAGATAATTTTGACCAAAAAAGTATGACCAGAAACTGTGTATCTGTGGCTGAAAAAGATTTAGCAGCTAAGGTTAAACTTGCTCCAGCTTAGAAGCCTTTGGGGGTGGGGGTGGGGGGAACAGTGTTGAATAATAGCACATACACTTTGTTGATAAATTTCTATGCATGAATTTCCATGTACAATAGGGCATACTCCTAGGAAAGCATTCAGCAGATCGTAGCACAAAGTAACATTAATGCATGGAGCACTGGTAGAATTTCTGCTACAATCTGCACTGGGATCAGTGGCGCGTACTTCAAATCTGTGTGAAATGCAATCCTTAAACCACTGTCTTTTACATTTTAAGCTGTTCTGATTATTTTCCAGTTACAACATTCCTAGAAATAGATCAACTAATATTTTCTGCTATCTGCCTGTATCTCCTCTTTTAAAGCTAAAACTGTTCTGAATTCAAGGAGCCGATTCCCTCAGAGATCTCCCACACAGGATCTCTCAAATTCTTATTCCTTTCATTTTAAATGAAGCCTGCAGCCAAATCTTCAACTATCTGGGGAGATTTTGGGGGGGGGATCCCCCTTTTTCCTAGGGCATCCAATAAGAAAAATGTCCATCTTCTAGTTCTGAATAGATAAAAATAATCTCATTTTCTTACTTGCATTAGGAAAACAACAGCTATATAGATATACAGATAATGACACACAGGTACAAGAAATATAAACACCAAGCTCTCAGACTCAGAGGAAGAGAAGGCCTGGCAAAAACAATATTCTCTTGTACATAGTGTCAGGTTCGGTCAGCACGGGGCTTCGGGGAAGCTCGCAGCCAGACCACGCGAACTCCACCGGCGGTAGCTAGCGAGGAAAAGAGGAACTGAAAGCGCCGCTAATTAATGGGCCACCTGCGCCCAGCCAAACAGGAAAACCGCAGCGGAAGCTTTTAACTATACACTGATAACGGCGCGAGCCAACAATGAACGGGGCCGCAGGCAGCGAAACAAGATCGCAACGCAGCACAGAACCCTCGGGCTTGCACGTAACGGGGAGGGACCAACCCAAGCCGGAGGGGGACTGTCAATCAAGGACAATGGACCCTGACCGAACCTGCCATCATGGACAATCAAGAGGGATTATTGGGGGGCCGATAATCCGCAGCGGTAACGCGATTGCGGGGCGGGAAAAAGCGCGGGAAAGGGGGAATTTAACAAGTGACTTAATTGTACCAAGCCAGTCCTGGCTTTGCTTGTGACTGCTACGTTACGCATGAGTAAACCTCTTTTGTGAACCACACGTGTCACGAGAGTTTCTCTGTCGAACGGGGCAAACCTTACACATAGAGCTATAAATAGTTTTGAGGTAAAATTCAGATTTTTATGCATCATGGAATTCTAGTAGTTTTAACAGAAAGTATTGTGTTTAGCTTCTTTACTTTAAGCGTACATTTAAAATGGTACTGCTTGCTACTGACTTTGTGGAAACACTTTCTGATTTCTTTAATACCATATTTTCCATTGTTGTCCTCCCCGCAGCATGCTGTTTTCACATACAGCCAAACATATTTCCATTATACTCACTAATAAATTGCTGCTATTCAGATACTGTAATTATAATAAATGTCATGCTGTTTTTAAAGACCACAAAGCACCCTACCATTGTTGTAACAAAGTAACTGATTGAGCATAATTTGTACTTTTTAATCATACTTAAAGTCTGTATTATAGATAGACTGAGCTCCTCAGAATGGCAAAGAAGCAGAGGTGCACCGACAAACTACCCAATGGCTGTGCTGCTCTTTGAAGATCCTGCTTTGGATCTCTTTTGAAATGGTTTCTTGACCCTGTACTAAGTGGAAAAAAGTGGAGTTTGCTACCTTCTTAGTTGTTGCTTTGCAATTTTTAATACTCACTTTAGCAAATGTATGTTTTTCAATGAATTTTCTTGGCATCTTATCTTGGAAGTTTATGAAAGGCTGCCATATGCATCCTAACTAAATAAACAAACATCATCATATTAAGACGGTTGTTTGTCCATTGTCGTTGATGAAGACCTCGACACCATTAGTCACGTTAAACCTGAATGTGATTGGTCAGGCCAATTCAGGCATGAAATGTCCTGACGCACGTTGGGCAAATGTGTGGGTACTGCCGTTGTTGCACTGCTGGCTCTAGACTTGCACAGCTCATGCTTATGTTGTGCTTCAGCAGTGCGCTTTACTTCATAGGCTTGACAGCCCTTGTGGATGAGGCCATGCCAGGTAGGGCAGTTTTGTGCCAGCGTTTCCCAGGTGGTTGTGTCTATGTCAAGTGACTTCAGGGAGGACTTTAATGAGTCTTTGTAGCATTCCTTCTGCCCTCTATCTGAGAGTTTTCTAGCAGACAGTTCCCCAAAAAGGAGCTGCTTGGGTATGAGCTTATCTGGCATATGGAAATGGTTGAGCTGTCTTGCATGCCTTCAATACACAGTCCGCATTTCACAGGCATACAGAAGGATAGTGAGTACCATGGCTCTCTAGACCTTCAATTTTGTCGCTGGACTAATTCCTCCATGTTCCCAGACAACAGAGTGCAGTCTACTGAAAGCAGAACTTGCCTTTGCTATTCTGCAGTTAAGTTCTGTATCAATGGTCATGCTCAAGAGAAGGTGCTGCCAAGGCAACTGAACTGGTCCCCTGCCTGTAGTTTCTGCCCTTTGTGATTTTGGGTTTTGTGTATGGTGCGTGAGGAGCAGGCTGGAGCATAACTTCAGTCTTTTGAATATTGATAATGAGTCCAAAGTTGTCACAACCTGTGGAGAATTTGTCCATATTGATTTGTATCTCTGGCTGTGAGCCAGCATTAATAGCGCAGTAATCAGCAAATAGGAAGTCTCTCAGAACAGTTTCCTTCACTTTGGTAATAGCTTAAAGTCTCCTCAGGTTGAAGAGCTTCCCATCCACTCTGTATTTGAGGCTGATTCCAGCATCACTGTCCTGAAAGACGTCATTCAGCATGGCAGTACAGTGTGGGTGCCAGCATGCAGCCTTGTTTAATACCATTGGTGACTGGGAATGCCTTAGAGGATTCTCCACCATCCAGCACTCTGGCCATCATGCCAACATGGAACTGACGTACCATCTGAATGAATTTGGTGGGGCAGCCTTGGCTGCTTCTGGCAGGGCTGGAGGATGTGTGGGAGGCAGAGACATTGTGATCATGGTGGCAGCCTTCATCACAGGCACCCCAGCTGCCCTACCTCAATGTCAGAGGGGTAACTAATTCAACCACGGTAGTCCCATCCAACAAAACCTACACAGTCACAGTGAACCCTATTAGAAAACAGCCCTTTCAGTTGCCATCTTGTACAAATGCCCTTTAAAATGTGTGTAGACACATGATGGTCTATGTGAGTGCATTTGTGCTGGGCTTCTGCTTTGCTGCTTCCCTTTCTTTCTACAATAGTTCTTATTAAATAGGTACTTTCACATAAAAAATATACTTCTTTCCCCTGTAAAGTGCTTACCTTCTTTACAATAAAGCAGTGAGAAATAATGGTACAGTAGCAATAACAAGATACTGTCATTCCCTCTAGGCTCTCTTCAGGGCTGTGTCAGTGAACAGTTGAAATCCAGGTTTCCTTAGTGACTATTTTGCATTCCAGGATTCATCACAGATCTGATGGATAAAGCTCTTGCCAACATGGTCTCCCTGTTTACATAGAACTTAGCATACTAAGCCAGAAAGTGCAAAATCCACTTAAATGCAGGCTCTTTCTTCCAAACTTACAAGACACACTTCGCCACTTCTGCATGTGGAGTCTGCTTTCCATTATAAATCTGCTTCAATATCTCTTTCATGAAATAAAGGGAAAAAAATCTCTCTGCTTTCATTTCTTCTGCTGACAGATTTGAAGTCTTTGCCTTGTTGCTTGTTATGCACAAAACAACTTGTTTTTTAAGTTGTAAGATTCTTTGTTTATGTATCAGAGAGATTCATGAATAGCATTAGCAAATTTTGACTCTCAGTGATGCACGGATGGGTGAATGCCATGAGTAGAAATCCTGAACCGATGTCTGGAGGCTGTGAGTTTCTGGATAGGAAAAAATAAGCTCAGACTAAATTCCACCAAGATGGTAGCATCAATTTCCTATAATTCTATGGAATTTCTATGAAAGGTTGGGACAGTGCAATGCAGTGCCACAGAGTTAGCAGGACATAGGAGAAAGAGGCTGGCATGGAATAAATAGCATGCATAGCCTTGCCACCTTTGATTCTTGAAAACAATACATGTTTAGGCCAGCACTTGTATGTCTTAGCCTGACATTGATTAATTAAATATTAAGAGACTGCCCCAGTCATGCAGAATCTAAAAGTAAATTTTGACCCAAGAATGCATACTGGACTGATCTACCTTGAGCCTATATTCAGAGTTTTGAGAACTGATCTGATCTCTTAGCTCAGTTTTTTCAACCTTACCAACTTTGAGGTGTGTGGACTTCAGCTCCCAGAACTGAAGCATTCCAGCACAACCAGCACAGACATGGATCCCACCATTTGCATAGAAAACAGCAAACTTAAGCCTTGCAGTTGGCCTTGTTAGAAAAAAGTGAATCAAACACAAAGCACTGTTAGTCTTGCCATCCAAAAGAGCTCTGCTAAGCAGAGAGTTTAATGAGGTGATAAATCTCATTGCCTGACTGCTCATGTCAGTGTCAAACAGCTGTCACATCACTCAGATCATCACATCACATCAGATCACATCAGCCCTCCACCATTCCTCCTATGTAGAAGTTACACCACTATGCAGTATATTATGTTCAATACTTGAAATGGCTACCAAATACTTCAGAGCCTTGCTACTTTCAAGCAGGTCCTTGAATCAGTTCGTGAAATATTTTAACTTCATTCAAACATGGTTGAATCAAAACATTAATCCAAGTATAGCAAATAATTGTTAGATGGCAGGAAATGTGTAAGAAGTTGCGTAAATTAGGAGGAAGTGTGTGCCAAAACACATGTATTAGGAGAAATATGTACAAACTTTAATGCATTATTTTTAGAAATCATAAAATGAAATGGAAGTGGGATAGTAGGAGTTGAGTAACTCCAAACCAGGTAAAATGGAACTTGATCATATCCTGTCTCCATATGATCTATTTTAGTTTCAATCATACATTTTAGGGCTGAAAAAAAAAATGACCTTACATATTCAGCCTACCTTCAATTCTCAGGTGGCAAATTTAAGGGAAGAAAGAACAGGAACAATTGGTTTTACTGGCAGTTGCCATGGCAAATTATAGAATAGCTTTCTCTTTTTTAAAGGCTTTAAAAAACTGTATGTATGTTGCTTCCAGTGTGAACAGGATTTCTTCTCAGAAACCAAAACCTTCCTTTGTACCCCATCCCCATGAATCTTAAGATACATCCTGACTTAAAAAGGCTTTAATTTTTTTGAAAAAAAGCTTGCACCCTCTAAAAAAATTAACCTCTCCCCAAATAAAAGTGTGTGTATACACACGTTTGTAGTCATGCTCAATCAAGAATGAGGATAAATTGACTGATTATGTGCCATCAAGTCATTGTTGACTCTTAGTGATCACATATATACATTTTCTCCAAGACCTGTCCCTAACCTGGTCCTTCAGCTATTCCAACACTATACTCATTGACCTTGCTGCTGGTCGTCCTCTGCTTCTCTTTTCTTCCATCTTTCCCAGCATTATAGTCTTCTCCAGGGAGTTAGGTCTTTGCATAATATGCTCAAAATAGGATAATTTGAGTCTGGTCATTTGTGCCACAAGTGAGAACTCTGGGTTGATTTGTTCAATGATCCATTGGTTCCCCCCCCCCCCCCTTGACCATCCACAGTATCTCAGGAGAGCTGGAAAGACGGTACTTGGAAAGTACTTTGTAAACCTGATCTGGAGGGTTTGAAACTGAATTTTGTGAGGGAGAGAAACAAGAGCTCCAAGAACAGTGCAATAGCACGTTCTAACAGTGCAAATGAGACTGGGAGTGATACACAGAACGTGGAGATGATACACAGTATGCTGATGATACCCAATTATTCATCTCCACATCAGGCTGAACAGGAAAGCCAACCAATTCCAGTTGAATTCCATCTTCGCTCCTGTAGGGTAGTGTAGGCCCTTTCTAAGAAATGTGACAACCAGCCTGGATACACGGCTTTTATTACCAAAAATGTATAGACTTAAATACAAAATAAACTGGATGCTTAGTTAAGCCAGGCTGTGAATTCTGATTTGCAACTTTAGGTCTTATCTCTTTACTCTTTTAAGTCTTCACTCTTTTTAGTCTTTCTTTTTACAGTTTACTCTTTTAAGTCTTCACCTTATAGACTTACATACAAACTTATCAATCAATCTACTTTTATTTCTATAATTAAGTTTTAATTATAGATCCTTCTAGATGCCTATTAGTTTCTTTCTCTGCCCACATTCTGGGAACTCTCCTTCTTATGTTAGTACAAATCTTTTTCCTTCTCTGTCTTCCTTAGTCACATTCTTGCTTTTTCAGCATTTCTCTTTCCAAGAGGGTTGATTTATACCAAATTCTCTCAGCTTCTCCTTAGAGTTTCTCATGACTTTTTCCAGAATAGTGACTGCTCATCCTCTCCTTTTTGAAGCAATGCCATTTCTTCTTAGCTTGCAAACACTTCCAAAGACTGTCCCCTCCTCTGCTTTGGGCCCTGAGTAGATTCTGTATGTATTCCAGGAAGTCACCATGAGCAAAGCTAACGAATTTCCATTCACTCAATGGAACTTTCCAATAAGCCCATCTTCCTGCAACCACTATATTCCCACAGAGACACTCAACTCTTAGGGTAGTTTCTTAGAGTGTGCAAAGGGCTAGTAGTAAGGAGAAAAATCACCCCTTTCCTTTTTGACCGACAGAATCCCTTTCTTCGTCAGAAGGGATAATTGGATACTGGCATTAAGCTTTAATGTAATTTTCACAGGATATACTTTTGTGTTTCATTTTCCTGTAATCTCACTGCTAGCAGTTTTGCTCTTCTGTAATCACACACACAAACACACACTTGCAACATAGGACACTTTGTGCACCTTCTCAGCTGGAACCCAGTTCATAAATGCTTATATTATAATCAAGCACAGCATTCTTGATGGTTTAAATTAATGTTCATTCTATAATAATAATCATGGGAATGTTAAAGATGTATGTTAATTAGATAAGGAATCAAAGAACACATCTGGACTTGGTGATTGTTCTGGAAATATGTAACTTTTAGTAATTTTCTTACTATGTAAAAAAAAAAAATACAATTACACCATCATGATATGTCAAAGGAAAGATTTGCATGCTTCTTCAAAGACTAGATTTTCAAATGACATTTTATGAAAACTAGCTTATGGGATATAAGAGAATGACAAAATTAATTAATTTTTCTCCCCTCTAGATGTTCAGAACGAGATCCCAGAGAGTTTACATGAAAGGAAGGAACACAAATAGTGCCCACAACTTTCAAGTGGTGGCATATATCAAACCAGTGTTTTGCTACAGAAGGGCTTAGATGAGTGACTATGAGATGTTTCATACCTTAGGGACCTAACCTGAACTTTATTATTTTAAACTAGTTCTTCATGTCATACAAGAGAAGATCACAGCACAATCCTATACATGAGTCCTCAGATGTAAATTCCATTACTTAAATGGTGTTTATGGTAAGTATGGAAAAGAAAGCATCAGTAGTCATGAACCACCTTTAAGGCAGGAAATGGTGAAACCCTCTTCTATCTCTTCAGAAAATGACGATGGTGGCAATGTATTTAGAGCCATGTCTCAGTGGGGTTACAAACTGGGGCCTGCCACCATATCAACTCTGTTGGGATCTTTACATTATAGGTTATTAAACAGGCTTATGTGTTCCAGAAGTCCAAAATCAAACTATAACCCATCACACAGTTTATTAACTAATATTTGGGCAGTGTGTGGGGATTATAGCCCAAACAATATTGAAAGCTAACTTACAAAGCAATCACATAAGCAGTAATATTCTAAGAGAATTAAACACATTGTTCATTTCAGTGAGAGAAAGACAAGGTGTTCAGAGAGTAGCATATTTGTTTCAAGGGGAGAAAAACAGAAGGTTCAGAGAGTAATACATTTTATTCAGTGGGAGAATGCATAGAGTTTGGAGTAATGCACTGAATTCAGAAAGAGATACAGGCATGGAGTTCAGAGATTAGTTGGGGAAATAGGGGAAGTTTAAAGAAGTAATTTACTGTGTACAGTGTTCAGCTACAGAAGAAGACAGAAAGAAAAACAGAGATTTGTGCTGCAGTGAAAAAAGCCAGATTTTGGAGGTTGGTTTCCTGTCATAGCAAAGAGAGGGAGAGAGAGAGAGAGGGAGGGAGGGAGGGAGGGAGAGAGAGAGAGAGAGAGAGAGAGAGAATAAGAGATAGCATTTCCACACGTGTGCACACACACAAAGATACACACACTCACACACATACAGAATGTTTCTGGGTTAGAGAGAGAGAGGGCAAAGGAGGTATCACCTTTCCTTTGCAGTTTGCACACACACAGAGTTCATCCCCTTCATCCCACTCCAGGTCATTGTAGAAGGCCAGTTGGAAAGAAAGGAAGACCTGCATTTCTTCTGTGTGACATCAACTATGAAGAGAGATGAAAAGGGAGCAGCAAAGCAACAGCAGGGCATAGCTAGCCCATACCCATCACTGACTCACAAAAGGAATAGCCCAGATAACCTCTTGCTACATCTGGTATTGCTTTAGCAATACCCAGCAATCATAGTGCAAATAGGAAGAGTTGAGGAGAAATGTCTGCACAATCTTAGTTTGAAAAGGTCATCCTTTCAATGTCATTTTTATTCTCTGTTGCTACTAGAATTGCTGTACACAGGCACCATTGAAGGCACCCCTCTTTTCTTCAAGCTGGGGTCCCTGTCCCAACTAAACATGTTTTCCAGACTCCATTTAGTGCATAGGGATATTATTTCTGATTAGACAAGGGAACCATTTTTGACCTCTTGGCTTGACTATAGTGTCAAATATGCATACACATGAAGCATAGTGGAGGTACAATTTAGACTGGGGTGGGGGGGCACATAATGTAACAAAGGCTAACAGAGTAGTCAAATATCCAAGGTCAATATTACAAGAGATACTCTTAGAAGAATTGCTAGGCTTACAGTTCAAGAATTAGGAAGTCCTAAACAAGAGGTCAAAGTCCATGGATATAGTAAAAAGTCATTGCCAGGTCCAAGATGATTCTTCCTAAATAGACCACTGTTTAGTTCTGTTACACAAATTAGCTTCTGTCTGTTGCTCTGCTCCTTGAGTCTCAATGTAGTGAGTGTCAGGAGTTATGGGGTTTGGCTGTGCTACAGCTCCAGTGCTAGAGCCTGGCTCCCCAGAACTGAAGCTGCCAAGTACTTTATCTGGCCTTTGCTTTTCTTCTTGCATAGGTGAAGTTCCATCTGAGAGGGCTTTTCCAGCTACTGTTTCTCTACCCCAGGGGTCGGGAACCTATGGCTCGCGAGCCAGATGTGGCTCTTTTGATGGCTGTATCTGGCTCGTTGCCAAATCTTTAATAAAAAAAATAATGGGGTAAGGCTTAGAACACATCTTCTATCCGCCGAGCACAGGCCACGCCCTCCTCCGCATCGCATCCGCATCCGGCATCCTTGGGACTCACCCTACCTTGCCCCACAGCATCTGCGGCTGAACAGGCCTGGAGCCGCATCGTCCTCCACAGGCAGCCGCAAATCGAGGCCCTGGCTTCGGCCTAGCTGCCATCAGCGGCCCACGCGAATGCAATCCGGGTGCACTGCTTTGCATCCTGCTTCTGCTGCCCCTGCTCTGTTGGGTGAGTCCTCATCTTGGGCTGGCCCCCTGTTTGTGGCCCCAACGAGGTACGAGACATATTTCAGGCACGGTGCCACTTTCCACCAGTGGCCGAAAATCGAGCCCTCGGCTTGGGCCTAGCCTCCTTGACGGCCTGTAAGGGTCCATCCCACCAGCTACACCCGCAATTGGCTACCTTGCCTTCATTACCTCTGCCCTGCCCCACAGACCACTACCTGGGGTGGTATCTTCCTCACCTCAGTCAGCTACCTAACTGCAGAAACCCTTTTATTGAAGAAGATGCCTAAAAGAAAAAAAGATGAGGAGTATCGTACTTTTCAGCAGGAATGGACAGAGGAATTCGCCTTTGTGGAGAAAGCAGGTTCTGCAGTGTGTCTAATATGCAGTGTTTGCATTTGAAAACAAGCTAGAAGTCTTCATCGCCGACATTGAAACAGGTCGTTTACTACACTTTGAAAAACTGGGAGAGTTTAAAGATGCATGCACAACAAGTGACCCTGCTCAACATCTTGATCTTCAGCAGCTAGCGGGCTTCACATCTAATCTCCTGCAGTCATTCAAAGCGCGCTTTGGAAAATTTCGTGAGCGCACTCATCTTTTTAAGTTCATCACCCATCCACACGAGTGTGCAGTGGACAGCACCGACCTGAGTTACATCCCTGGTGTCTCCATCAGAGATTTTGAGCTACAAGCTGCTGACCTGAAGGCCTCAGACATGTGGGTGAATAAGTTCAAGTCACTGAATGAAGATTTGGAAAGACTTGCACAACTGCAAGCAGAGTTGGTGAGCAAACACAAGTGGGGAGAAATGAAAAAACTTCAACCCGCGGACCGGCTGATTGTCAAAACTTGGAACGCGCTTCCCGTCACATACCACACACTGCATCGTGTGAGTATTGGTGTACTGACAATGTTTGGCTCTACGTATGCATGTGAGCAGTCTTTCTCACATCTAAAGAACATTAAGACCAACCTACGATCACGTTTAACGGATGGAAGTCTCAACGCCTGCATGAAACTTAACCTTACCACGTATCAACCAGACTACAAAGCCATCAGCAAAACCATGCAGCACCAGAAGTCACATTGATGGTAAGAAGTACTTTATTCATCATTGGTTAGAAACAGCATAACAACGTTATTAAAAAGAATTCAGAGACTTATTGTACTTTAAAAGTGTTGGTCTTACATAAAATGCACACATTTACTTGTATTTAGTTTTAAACATATTGTATGGCTCTCACGGAATTACATTTTAAAATATGTGGCGTTCATGGCTCTCTCAGACAAAAAGGTTCCCGACCCCTACTCTACCCAGTGTGAGTGAAAGAAAAGAAGATCAGCCTGGTAGAAAGCTCCACGTGATGTGACACCACAAATGATTTCCTTGTCATTATGCAGGATATGGTTATAGACAATCTGCCAAATAGCCTTCCATTCTCTTTCACTGTTGTTATTTGTGCATTTGATCATAAGTTTGCTCCACTCCATAGCCACCTGAATTACCATCAAAAGGACACATAGGAATTTCCATTTAACGATGATTAAATATATAATTCTCTTCATTTCTAAAATAATATTTAATATATGTTGCTGCATTTTGTGAACTTATCACAATGTTTGAAAAATGTGAGAACCTTATTGCAGTACTTTAAATAGAAGAACCTTATTAGACTCCTTGAAAAACATGAACATTCATCTAAATATGATCTTTGTGGACTACATCAATGGCTTCTGATTTCTTTAAAGCTTATTATAGCATTTCTATTTTTGTGACCTGTTCTTGGTCAAAAGTTAGAGTAGAATTTTAAGAGAAAAAAGCATCAGTCACTTCTATGATTAGGTTTTGTCAGGCTTCCTGAAACCACATTGTAGTTCAGTGCTGTACCTATTTAACTGGAAGTAAGCCCTACTGAATTAAATTATATTTATTTCTGTGTGAATGTATGTAAGATTATACTTCTAGCAAGCAGAAATTGGCTGTAGCTGTCATAATGCAAGACATATGACAGTCTCTGGTGGATGGTTAAGAATGTGGAGATGTAGATAGGTTGGGAGGTACACAAGTGATGGATGGATGGATGGATGGATGGATGGATGGATGGATGGATGGGTGGGTGGATGGATGGATGGATGGATAGCATGAAGAAGTGCTTTGGGCCCTATGTTAGAGTGAGCACAGCACCCTCTGCTATTCAGTAAAAAGTCTGCCTTCAATGAATAAAAATGATGTTTTGGCATTTGCATTTTTCAGATGCATCTGATATCGGATACAGTAGTTAATGCGACACCTGTAGAAACCGTTAACATTCCATTTTTATTGAATATGAGTGGTATCAGATATTATCCTCCAGGCTCAGCTAAGTCTGAACTTCTGTTTAGAAGGAAATAGCTAAACATGAGACTTGCATTCTTAGCTCTCCAGAAAAGGAAAGCCAAATCACTGTGAGAAATGGAGGAACTGAGGAAAGCCAATGTAATTGTTCAGTTTTGGTTGCCATTAGCAACACAAAGGAAGCCACTTCTAGCCCATTTAGAAAAGGGGGAAGGCAAGTCTTAGGGTTTGTGGTTTCTTCCAGTAAAAGAGTTCAGGTTTCTGGCCTTCATCACCACTTCCATTTCTCACACTTTGTCTGCCCTGGCTGTTGCTGCTGCTGCTGCTGCTGCTTCTCCTCTCTTTCCTAACCCTATCTCAGGGAAGTTCTCAGTCATTCTGCCAGCCAGCCAGCCAGCCATCTGATTCCATAGCCAAAGACTTATTTTAAACCATAGTTTCTTTCCAAGCAGTTGATGTGTTCAACTCATGGCCAAACTAGGAAATGCATGCCAGTACATTTTAAAATGGTGCCCAAATATTTAACCTATTGAGGAAGGGGAGAGGGGAGGATTTTGAGGGCATGCTGACAGGCCATAGGATCTCTGATACAATTAAAGAAGCTTATGCTGTGTATCTTTGCCTCCTTAAAAGAATATATGGCTCTCCATTTTGCATAACTCTTCTCTCTGTCCCAGAACAGTTCAGGGAGAAATTTTAATTCAGATTCACTGCAGGTTGTAAGTTGCTTAATGCAACAACAAAAGATATGATGGAGTCAGGTGGCCACGTGATATCTCTCCTCTTGCCATCAACCTGTGCAGATGTCATCCCACTCTGGTTGCCTTTGGGCTAGCTAGGATCTGAAGGAGCTTGCCATGGCCAACAGGGAGACAGCAGGTGGCATGGAAGTAACAATAGAGGAAGGGGAGTGTGGATCGCCTATGTCAACCTGCATATATTTAACATGTTTTTGCATCTTTTCAACACAAAGGAGGACCAGGCAGGTCCTAGTATTACAAAAGCCCTTGTTAACTACCATAACATATGGAATGTAAAGCAGAGGTTCTATATTAAATTGTTCATATCTATGAAATCAATATTCACTAACAGTATACTTGTAAACTATATGGCTGAGGAAGAATCTTCTTGTTTCAAACTCTTTCCTTTTCCTTCCTCCTTCTCAAATTCCTCTCTCCAAACAGATTTTTCTGTCCGTTTCCTACCTATATCCAAAATGTTTAATGTGGCTTGAACTAAAGTTCAGAAAAGTCCACTAGAGCTGGGAACCCACATCTTTTTTTTATTAGATTAAAGAAGATTTGAAACAGGCTTGTTATGCCAGATGAACCTCGCCTTTCCTTTAATTGATCATTGAATCAAGTATTTTTCTATTATGCCTTTTTTCCAAAACACTAAAGGCAACCTAAATGGGATTTTACCTCTTATTTTATCTTTTTAGCCTTTTAAACATATTCAAAAATTTGAGGGCAAAAGTAATTAAAGTTCAAATGAAGGAAATTAATTGTGAAGCATTTGGAGTTTCTTTTTTCCCCCTGACGTGGTCTCAGAGATGAATGTTTGTTCCTCATTTATGCCTATAATGTATGAAAGCTTTTAGAAGAAAAAGCTGAATGCTTTTGCTCCCTTTTCAAGCAAATAAATGTCTTCTGTTGTTGTGTCATCCACCACTGAAGACTCAAAAGAATCTCCACAAAATCTGATTGTTACTGGGGATAAGACATTTGCATAACTCATTTGACTCACAGCCACTATTATCTCTAAGACATTATTTCCTCCTTGCCAGTAATAATTTTATTTGGTTGGATAATCAATACAAGACTCATATTTCAGAGGAATATGTTTCACTTTGCATTGCTAAGTACATGGAAAGGGATTCATTTTAAAATGATGAAATAGGCTAAAGGAATAAGACTTCTCTTTCTGAATTCATTCTTGTTATTTTAAGAGCTTTGGTTCATTGCTAGTAGCTACAAAAATGTGGCCAATTATTTTGTTTTTATAAGGCCATTATGGTTAAAGGTGTTATGAAATGGAATAGTTGACTGAGCAATGCTTACATATCTATTACTGTATAACAACATCAGTGGGGGGAAAAAACAGAAAGTAGATGTACTTGTAACACTATAATCCTGTCTTCATGACTTCTTGACTTTGAGATTTTCAGCCTGTTATTAAGATGTTCTGTTAAACTGTTGGTCTGTTAAAAGAATATTTCTATTCTTGGGTTGTTATAGTTGTGTATGGAAAATATTATCAGTGGGTGCATTTTTTTAGGCTGTCCCTTAATAGGTTCTATCTCCAAATTTTCATCTCTAAAAAAGAAATAAGATTACTGGAAATATAACATCAAAGCTAGGCAATCTGTGCCCAAGAATTAGTAAGGAATACTTTTGGCAATAGCTTTTATCATCATCATTATTCACATGTCTAATTTTGTATAGAATAGGTTACTACCCCAAAAAATAAGCCGTGACCTGAGCAATAAGCAACATTCTAGTGAAATTTTTAAGAACTCTAAAGACATATGCTAAAATCTGCATAACATCCTGCACTTAAAGGCTGGTTTGTGTCACCTGAACAGATGACAATTCACAAATAGACAGGTTTGTTTTCCTAACCCAATACAGGTGCACAAAAATATTATGACCGCAGTCCTAACTAGATGGCCACTATATATCATACTGTATAAATCAGTCTAAATTAAATCTATGTCAGCATGTCACAGATTGTTCTTTTTTCATATTCTGCAAATTTATTTAAAAGACACAAAAATATCTGTATTTGTTAGCCTATATCTGTACACTACTAAAACTCTCGTGTCTGTTTGTTTGTAACCTACAATTGGGTGAAATGGTGTATCATAAGGCAACAATTTTTCAACCAAGGAACCTCAAATGGGCTAACTTACAGAATGCATCCAAAATCCAGGACCCATGACTCCCATGGGATTGAAATTTGGCAAAGTTGTGGCTACTTCAGCGCTGCCGAGCTGCCACCGCTTCAGCACCACTGCACTGCCATGGTCAGCCGCAGTCACGGGATCATCATTTCCAGTTCTTCCTGACAGCTTCCCACAAGTCAATGGGGAAGCCAACAGGAAGTCTAGACTCGATCATGATTTCCTGAAGGAGGATGCATGGCTGGGGAAGACTTACAAAGAAAGAAGGAAGGAAGGAAGGAAGGAAGGAAGGAAGGAAGGAAGGAAGGAAGGAAGGAAGGAAGGAAGGAAGGAAGGAAGGGAGGGAGGGAGGGAGGGAGGGAGGGAGGGAGGGAGGGAGGGAGGTTGGTTGGTTGGTTGGTTGGTTGGTTGGTTTCCAGTGGTCCCTGCCAGCTTCCCACAAGGAAAGTCAATGGGTGTGAAGGAATGGTTGGATGAAGGCTGCACTTGGGGAGATAAGCATTCCCTTAGCCCCCAAGAGGAGCATGGGAAGTTTAAGAAGATGAGACTGGCACCACCCTAAGGAATTCACAGTGTTTTGGCTTGCTGGCTTGGGAAGTTAGATTCAGTCTGGAGAGATTTCTGTCTTGAGGTGGAAGCTACTAAACACAACAGAACTGTATCTGCACTGTCTTGGGGAGCTCTTTGGGCTGAATCTGACAATGGGGAAGCTGGGAGGAAGTTGGAAGTCACTCCTACTGCCACTACTTTTTTGCCCGCCAGTGTTCATTCTGTTTTTCTCTTTAGCTAAGGAAATATCTCTGAAACAATGACCCAATGGCTCATGGGTTGTCTAGTACATTTCTCAAAATTTGCATTTTAATATTTAACTATTGCATTCAACTTTCCCATTTATTCCAAAATATCCATTTTTCATCTGAATATTAGTGGCAATTTTTAAGAATATCTTTGTATACAAATTCCACTCCTCCATATCCTTTTTAATATATTATTATTTTTCTAAATTTTTGCTTTTTTTGTTTTTGCTTTTTTTGGGGGGGGGGGGATATACTGTTCTCCCATATTTCATGAGAGTAACCAGCAAAACCGTACCATTTCTGCTGCAATGTAGTATGTTTGTGAAATCATAGCATTTTATTTACAAAGAAATCGATGATGAATATCACAACTTTTTGGCAAATATGTCTAAGTGAACATGGGGGGGGGGTGTGGATTATATCCTGGAATGTTACATAGATTACCTTACATATTTCATATTAGGAACTGTGCTTGGCCACAGTGGGATGTATCTCCCAAGCAGATTCAAAGACTGATTGATGAGTGTGATAAGAATGTAATGTGATGGAAGAAATGTACAAGTAAGGGGAAATGGACTGAATTACAAAACAAATATATGGAGGAAAAATGAATGAGTCAAGAGGATGGGGAAGACTGAAAAAGTCAGTGGGATCCTCAAAAAGAAAAAGATGAGAAGTTTAAAGAACTTAAAGAACAAAAGGCAATGTAAGAAGTGGTGTAGGGATTTGGTGGAAACATGGATGGCCTGCAAGGACTGAAAAATATACAGGGACATAGTGAGTGGTGCTGGTATAAAACATATTTAACTATATTTCTTTTCCTTATACCACCATTTCTTTGGCTTATAATTTGTTATTCCCTTTCTATGCTTTACGTATCCTTGCTTATCATGAAAGGGAATAGAATAATGTGTATATCTGCATTTATGTCCCATATGACTGATTCCATACAAAGTATTTAAAAAACCTTCACTGCCAGATTAAAGTGCATGCTTTTTGAAATCAGATACCTAAACCAAACTAATTGTCTTCTTGCAAGTTGTTTATATATAATATTTTGTGTGTGTGCACCTTCAACTCAGTCTTGACTCCTGGTGACTGCTTGGACTAGTCCCTGCAGTTTTCTTGGCAAGATTTTGGAAGTGGTTTGCCATTGCCTCTTTCCTAGGGCTAAGAGAGAATGACTGGCCCAAGATCACCCAGCTGGCTTTGTGCCTAAGGTAGGACTAGAACTCACCATCTCCTGGTTTCTAGCATGGCCCCCTAATCACTACACCAAACTGGCTGTGTATAAAATATAAATATATAAAATATATTTTATATAGAAATATATAAAATATAATTAATATAATATAATATAACATATATACTATTTTGACTTGTGGATTATTCTTTAATATTCTTAGATATGAGGTGCATTATCCTGTGTTAAACTGCCCCTTGAAGGATTGGAGTTTATTCAAATGCTTTCCATTGTTGAATTGATTTGCCATTACAGTTGACCTGATACAATTTAATAGAAAACAGAGTGAAATGAGATGCTACTAAATAAAGCAAATGCATTCTTTTTTTCCAATTTGAGTGTTATTTCTATTTAAAATCTTTAACATTTTAGGTTATCTTTTTTTCCTCTTTTTTCTCTAGGTTACGTGGTGGTATAATAAATTTGTCTGAATGCAGAGAAGGAAAAAGATTCAGATTTTGAAACTCATGTATCATAAGCTGTAGAACATTTATTGAACTCCAATTTCTTCATCTAAAAAAAAAAAAAATTTGCAGACACCTCTACAGGTTACCACTGACATTTGTCTCAAATATATGACTTTTTTCAGGAAGGACAAGGAGGTCACTGAAGAGGAATGCAATATTGTGAGATATCCTTCTGCTTCTGCTTTCTCTACTTCTGGTTCCATAGACCCAGGTTTGGAGACAACTGATGCAACTCCTCTACTTTGTTGGAGAACTACCAACTTCAAACAGAGGAAAGAATGTAGATGTCTCTAAATTGTCCTCCCTCATTCAGCTGGCTCTGAGAAAAGCTACCAGTTAAATTTCTCTGTTTTATCTGCACGTTTTCTCTCTCTATTTGGCTGGTCTTATTTGGAATTGCAATACAGTGAAGGGGCTCAGAGGATTCACATGCCACACCCTTAAATTTAAAGGGCACAGCTTAGTAGCATTTATGTTTAATGTTCATCTTCCATGTAACCCAGAAAAACAATGAAGAGTAAAATTCTGAGTCTCGCTGATCTATTGCCCCTGAGGCTCTCAGAATGGTCATTGCTTAATATTACTCTTTCCACTGATTTTTTTCTTTTTTTAAACACTATTGTTTTTGCCTAGGACTAAAGAGGGAAAAGTTGTCTTGATCAGATATTTCCTATCTCCCTCAGCCTGTACCATTCACCTTTTCTTTCTAACTTTCCCCTCCATTACAGGGCTCCAAGTACCCTGATCACAACAGAATGAGCAATGTCTCACATGATGGTAATTGTATGAACATTCAGCAACCAAGAACTCTTCCTCAGAGTTGTGTTAATATATCACTGAGCTGGCATAAATTATGCTGTCCAGCAGCAGAGCTCTAATCTGTATCAGTAATGAAGCTTGTGCATGGTGCTGTCCTCATCCTTTTCTATCGCTTCTATTTCTGTAGAACAAATTATATCCTTTAATTGCTATATGCCAGCCACATTATGCCTATTTAATCATATTTGCCTTTCATTCCTAAGAGCTCAAGCTCATCTTGGTCATTTCCCATCCTCTCTGTGTTAGAGCACTGCCAATCAAGACCATGAACTTTATGAGCCATTGTTCTTTCTGATTTTTCTTTGAGTGGTTTAAGAGGGCCTATTTCAGAAACAGCCCCATATTTTGCATGCACAAATCTTTATTTGAGGTCTTTACATCAAGGTTCTCAATTCTACCTCCACAGGATTCAAACCCATGTTCACCAGTTCCTGTGACTCACATTGTGTCAGCTGTGCTAGATAGACCAGACAGAAAAATGACTAGATGAGCTAATTCTACTTTATTGTAAAGGTGCATTTACAGAATCTTACAAGTCTGAAAGTACAGTTCTCCCCCCATCTCCTGTATAGCCCAAGAAACTAGGGAGACTCTCTTCTGAGCCTCTTGCCCCACCCACTATCCAGCAATTCATCAAGATAAGCCAGATCACAGTCTCAGAAACTAAATCTCTCCTATTGACACAAATAATATTTATTTATTTATTTGGTTTAGATGCCACTCTAATCCTAATTGATTCTGAGCATCTACAGACCTACAACCAGTAATAGGTTCAAAATAGTCTAAAAAAGTCAGGTTTTAACAGCTTCATGGAGGACTAGCATAGCTGGAGCCAGTCTTGTGTAAATCAATGTTGATTTAGGAGGGCAGCAATGTTTATATATCAAGTCATTAACATGAAGTATTCTTTTTTTTTTTTCCACTCTGGTGCTCCTTCATGTCTGGAAAGATGGATGAAAACACCATTTGAATCCCCAAGATTCTGAACTTCCTCTAAATATTTTTAAAGTGTGTAATAATATGATTATAACTGTTCTTAACAATATCATTTGTCCTGATATGCATTAGCAGGAAGGGATAATTGTAAGTGGATTTGGTAAATTTTGTGAGTTCTGTTGTGAAGCCTCCTTTCTTTGAACTGATAACCTCCCATCTTTTCTCATCAGCTGAACTGTGACTGCAAAGATTGCTGCGAGCTTGCATTTGCTGCAGGTATCTGACCAATTTTTTTCAGGTAAGAGGACCAACCTCCATCTATAATAATGTCTTAATATCTGCAATTTCAAAGCCTCCTTGTAGCTTTGAAGATCTTCTTACTGGCATAGCTTGACAGAAGCAAAAGAAGAACTAATTTCCTGTTTCTACTTCTACTTTCTCCTCATTGTTGGCTAGCAAAGTGCAAATGGCTGGTTTTGAAATTTGTGTTACTGAAAAGCCAGTGGCAAGTTTAAGCAAAGCCGAAGTGTCTAAGGAATTACAGAGAGCAATCCAATCTCTGTATCCTTTAGTTGGAGTTGGAGAAAGTTACTAATTCAAAGTTTTTGATAGCTTTATTGAGATAATTATTCAGAAAATAGATACCCTTCATAAAGATATGACAGTGATAAAGTTGAGAATATCAGATTCTGGAATCAGCTGAACTGAATCCTGTGAGAAAAGGATCAAACAACTTGAAGCAATAGGTAAGAAACATACTATCTTCAGGATGAATCTGATGATGGTGATGATGATGATGATGATGATGATGATGATGACTCTTATTTTGTTTAGTAGAATGATTTCAACATGTTCTCTTTTTTGTTCTTTACAACCCAACTCTCTCTATCTCTATTGCAAAGCTCAAACAGAATGGGACCAAATTTGGAGTGTGGGAGTAATCTAGCATTGGAATATTGTCCTGTTCTCTTAGGCAAAGGATACTTGGCTAGGGTATACTTGGTGTATGAAGGTGGCTGAATTTAAGTATATGTTATAATACACAAATTATATTTTGGGTTTTATTGATAATTAACAATCTTCATTGCCAACATTTATGGATAGCATACAATAGTTTGGTAAATAGTAATTATCAGTTTATTCAGCTGACATCTTGGGATAATCCTAATTTGAACACTGCAAATATATCCTTGTTTTGGAGCAATTGGGCAGAAAATTATATTAATACTCTTGAACAGGTGATTTTTAATTCAAAGCATTCAATGTATTGCAAGAAGAATTTGGGTTTTGGCCAACCACCGAATGGTACTACGTTCCATGAAAACACTTTCAGACTTCACAATTTGGACTTGATATGTTAGCAGCATCTGGACCCACTAAATTACTTGCATTACTAGAAGATACTTAGCAAGACTTTAAGCCTACTGTTTTTTTTTATAGATAGATTGATTAATTGATGTTGATATATTTACAATCTTTTTTTCTTTCTCTCTTTCCTTTCTGTCTAGTATGTTTGTATATACATGCCCAATGTGACATATTTTTTGGTCAATTTTTGTTTTCTTTTCTCTATACTAAGCTATAAATAAAATAAATAAATAAAAAGGTAGGCAGATAACCATGCCCAAAGCACTGCAGTGCAGAGCCCTGTCCGTTTCTCTTTGGCCTCTTCAGGTGCTTGTATTTCCTTCTGTTACTTGTTCCAGCTGTCGGATTAGCCAAGTACAAAATCTTGACTTAAAGCGGGGGGGGGGGACCCGGGGGGGACCCTCCCTTTTAAATTTCCCTGGGAAACTCCTGTTAACTGTCTGCATTTGCTCATTCAGAAGCAAACAGTCTATACAACTTGTTTTGCTTAGTACTGTAAGAATATAAGGCAAGGACCAGCACTTTTTGTTCTGAGTGAATGATTTATTCACTGAAGCAATATAAATATTACTTTTACTCTTTTGGCATATGGAAGACAAAGAAGATAATTATGGGGCCCAGAGCACTTTTAACCTGATACACACTGGCTGCACCAATTGATTTGCATCATTCCTCACCTCTAAATTTATTTAGTTGCCTTCAGCAACCCAACAGTTATGAAGCTGGCTGCTATCTCACTCTCTACTTGAGTGGCAGAAAAAAATGGGCTTGTTTGCACTGCAGTGGTTTCTAGTTCAGAACTGCCTTTGTTCTCTGTGGAATATATCCGGTAAGGTGATGCTCACTAATAACCTGGCTATTATTCTGCAAGAATTGCACATGCTATTCAAAAGTCAGCTAAGATTGCACAACGTCATTATTTTCTTCAGCCTTGGTATTTTTAAGGTGCACCTATGTAAAAATACCCTTTCCTCTTTTGCTCATTTTGGAGTCAATTAAATGTAGCCACATGATTAGTAATTCTCTCCAATATTTCAAGTTGTCAAGCTCATTCTTTTGCTCCTTATGCTTTGAAGCCTCTCTCTTGACATCCCTGAAGCAAGTGCAAGAGATAATACAATACAATCTTTCAGATAGCCTGCATTTACATAAAAATTAATATCCTTTTTCTCCTCCAATGTTTCATCTAAATGTCAGATACCTTCTGGAAATGTGTAAGACTTTGGCTGCTATACTCAAAAACTCATTCTCAAAGTTAGTATCCCCTTGACAACTAAACAGGTACTCTTAGGTTCCCTCTTTCCATAATATTACATATACTTTTTGCTTCACAAGATTGGGAATAACATGCAGGAATGTTTAGGTGAATTAACTGAACAATATAATATTTAAATCTCTAAATGGCTCCTCATATTAAAAACTAAGCTCACCTCTATATTATCATTATGGTTGGTTGCACAGACAGATGTTTAGACTGGATTTGGCATTTTTATCCACCTATCGAGTCCTTCCCAAAGACCTGAGATAGGCAGACGTGGTTGTTTGATGGTGTTAAAGGTATTGTCACAGGATGTAAGCTGTTCCAAGTAAAGCTGCCTTTTGCAATTGACTGATGGTGATTTTGTCAGTACCGATGGTCTTCAAGTGGTGCTCCAGATGTTTTGGGATTGTACCTAAGGGGCCTATAACTATTGGTACTGTCTTTGCTTTCTTTTGCCATAGTTGTTCTACTTCTATTTGCAGGTTTTTGCATTTTGTGGTTTTCTCCAGTTCTTTCTCTTCTATTCTGCTGTATCCAGGTATTCCAATGTCCACTATCCAGACTCTTTTGTCTTTCTTATCAACAGTTGTTAAGTCTGGGGTGTTGTGTGGCAGGTGCTTGTCTGTTTGAATTCTACGGTCCCAGAGCACTTTAGCTTCTTCCTTTTCTATTACTTTGTCTGTTTTGTGGTCTCACCAGTTCCTGCTTGAAGGCAAATGGTATTTTTTGCAGATATTCCAATGCACCACTGTTGCTACTTTGTCATGCTTTTGTTTGTAGTCAGTCTATGTGATCTTCTTGCAGCAGCTGACTAGGTGGCCCACTGTTTCTTCAGCTTCTTGCAGACGGAGCATTTGCTGTCTGTTGCTGTCTTCTCAATTCTGGCTTTTTTGCATTTGTTCTTAAAACTTGGTCTTCTGCAGCCAGAAGTAGCCCCTCTGTCTCTTTCTTCAACTTTCCTGCTTTTAGTCATTGCCAGGGCTTGTTGTTATCTGCTTTGCCTGCTAGTTTTTTTGTGTACTGGCCATGTAATACTTTGCCTTGCCATGTCCCTTCTCTGTTCTTCATTTGGTCTTTCTTGTAGGCCAGTTTGGTTTCTTTGGTATTCAGTAAGCCTTCATGGTGTACTAGCTTCAGTGCATCTTCTTCACTGTCCTTCAGATATTCTTCCAATGCCCTTTTCTCTTCTTCAACTGTCTGGTGTACTTGTAACATTCCACGCCCACCTATGCTCCTTGATAAGTAGAGTCTGTCAACATCACTGCATGGATGAAGGGCATGATTCATTGTCATTATTTTTCTGGTCTTCCTATCCAGGGCTTTTAGTTCAGTTTGAGTCCAGCCCACTATTCCAGCTGTGTATCTAATGACTGGAATTGCCCAGGTGTTAATTGTCTTGATAGTATTTCTACCACTGAGTTTGGACTTTAAGATCTTCTTCACTCTTCTGATGTATTCACTGCTAACCTTCTTTTTGACTTCATTGTGCTTGATATTGTCAGCCTGAAGGATGCCCAGTTATTTGTAGTAATCTTCTTCCTCCAGACTCTTGATTTATTTCCATTGGGCATCTTGATTCCTTCAGTTTTCACTATTTTTCCCCTGTTGATGGTCAGGGTGGAACATTTGTCCAGTCCAAACTCCATTACAATATCATGGCTGTATATCTGGACAGCACTGAGCAGCTATTCCATTTCAGATTATGTTTTTCCATACAGCTTCAGATAATCTATGTAAAGGAGGTGGGATAACCTGGCAGATGTTTTTGATGTTTGATAGCCATAGCTCTTCATGGCATGGGACTGGGTTATTTGAGAGACCACCTCTCCCCAATTACATCTGCCCACCCCATCAGGTGTGGTAGAGAAGGCATGCTGCGGGTCCTGTCTGCCAGGGAATTACATTTGGCGGGCCCCAGGAGGTGGGCCTTCTCTGCTGTGGTTCCAGCCTTGTGGAATCTTCTTCCCCCAGAAGTGAGATTAGCCCCATCCCTCTTAACATTCCACAAGTCCCTCAAGACCTGGCTATGTGAACAGGCCTGGGAGTCCCAAGGGACCAGGGAGATTTTGTGATGGCTCCCTTACTGTGCTTAACATCATCCTCTTTTGTTCTGTATGCTTTTTAATAGTTTGTGTAGTTTTAATAATGACTGTTTTATATGTATTTATTGGTTTTCTTTTTAACTGAGTGTTGTACACCTCCCAGAGTCACTTTTTTGTGAGATGGGCAGCTATACAAATAGAATGAATGAATGAATGAATGAATGAATGAATGAATGAATGAATGAACATGGAAATAAGGTGCTTTTTTGGCAAAGAGTACCTCAGTAATTAGCTTATAATTCAACAGATGATATCAGGGTCCATGTTAAAAAGGAACAAAATTTGTGCTACATTGATGTTACATTTGTCAAACAAAGCTGTCTATATAATTATATTTTCCCCTCCTCAATCTGCTTTGTCCTTTCTATTATTTATAACTGGTGTTATATTAGCAATGCAAACATTTTAAAGTGAAGCGTTAGTATGATTTTTTTTTTTTTAGAAGATTATGGTTACTAACTCTAATACTTGAGAGCAGTATGACCAATTTCTGTCTCCTTGAAGATTACTTTGGTTTTAAGATAGCCTTTATCCAACCTAATGTCCTCTAGCTACATTACATTACATACTTCAGAATTCCCAGCAATGGTGTTGGAAGTGAATTTTAAGCAAAAAAAATCAGACAGTTACTTCTGTACTTAGCTTGGGGGTATCCAGAAATGAATAGATGTGTTTAGCTTTTTATAGATAGGTTCCTATATGATTCTTTTAACCCCTGGAACAAGAAGTATTAGGTGAGATAGGCTGGCTAACGTGGGGAGAGGGAAGGAGAGAAATCAGTGAAGGCTGGAAGCTAGAAGTCTATATTGTTTCACCCAGAATTGTCCACAAGATTGTGGAATGTTCTACAGGTTGAACCAACATGAGGAAAATAATGGCAGATATAATATTAACATACAATTTCTCACAATAAAAAAGAAGGGGCTACACATAATTCTTTCTTTTGAAGGAAAATATGACCACCTATTTTTTATCTGAGTTAAATTTTCTCAGAATAATTGATACAGATAAAATGTTTGCAAATTATCCCTGCTTTCACCCCATCAATTGGTATAACCTGCTTTAGAATACCAAAGTCAAATTTACAGTCATTCATGGGTTGTTTTCTATAACTTTTTTCTCATACATACTGACTGGGGATGGGGGATGGGGGCTGGGGGAATTAGCCAGACTGAATGCTTTCACTGTGAAAAGTTTGCAAGAACCTTTCAACAGATGTTCGGATCCCAATTTAACCCCTTGCAGAAACCAATAGGTTTAGAAAGGTTCGTAATAATGCAGCAAATTGGAAGGCCTGATCCCAGATATGAAAAAAGAAAAATGCAGCTTAACTTCACAGGTGTTGCTATATATTCCATCCCTTTGTGTAATGTGGGTAACTGTGGGGGCATGTACAGGGTGGTGCAAATTCTTCAAAAGTGATTGCTTTGAAATTTGGAGAAAATGTGAAGTAAAGTGGATGTGCATGCAGAGACAGCTAAGATGAAGCAGCTATGTGATAGTCTAAAAAAAAAAGAGATATTTGCTTTAAAAATTCAAAAACAGGCATTTTTATGCACCCCTGCATGTTCCAAAACACAACTTTTCTGAAGGATTTGCACAGTATACATACATGTATGTATTCAAATCGCACAGTGCCTTGACAGAAAAGCTCTATTTTCTGTTTACCAGTTGCTCCACTGGTGGATAAGCACATGATCACAGCCATTCTGTGCACCGGGAACTTTATGAGACATCAGAGCTAGATGACTGACCAGTTTTGTTGGGTATATATTAGTATGCTAGGTGATAGTTCTCTTTTGCCTCAAGACTGTAGAACTCAGTTCAGTATGGTGTTCATTAATGGAGGCGACTGGAAAACTGTCAAAAGTGATTTAGCAGGGATGGTTATAAGTATCTGAACCCATTTGAAAACAGGTCTTGCATTACACACTTAATCTTTCAACTAACCCAGTATGGAGTCAAACTAATAAGGCAAGAATAAGAAATCATTCTCCTTCACTTGGAGTGTGTAGCTACTTTTCATATTAGTCTAAAAAAAAAAACTAGGGATAGGGAGATTCAAAAAAATTGAAATAAGGACTGTATTCTCAGTTAGGTACAGGGTGACCAAGAAATTCAGCAAGCTGCCACACTGTGACCAATTCATGACATTTTCTGGTGTGTTTAAGTAACAAAATGATAGCATAGCTCAGCTGCAAATACTGTATATTCTGAAATGGAAAAAATGTGTGTGTTTGCTTATTTTTCATTTGCTTTACAACCATTAAGAAAAAAAGTTCAGGTTCCACGGTACATCTGATGATTGTATGCTTTATAAATGAAGTACTATGATTTATTGGATCTATAAAGAGGGAGCAACTTTTCCCAATATGATTGAGGAAAGGGGGGGGGGCATAGCTTAAGATTTGCTGCCTTCAATGCATTCACATCTCAAGGGCCAGCCAAATTATATCCCACGATGCTGAAGAAGCTGGTCAAAGTGATCCCAGAATTGCTGACTCTAACCTTGGAAAACTCATGAAGTGGCAGAAGACTGGGAAAGAACAAACATAGTCCCAAAATTCAAAAGGAAGAGGATCTGAGAAACTATAGACCACTTAGTTTATGTATATACTGGTCAAGGTTCTATATCAAATTATTAAGCAGTAAGTCTGCACACATTTGGAAAGGAATGCTACCATTTCCATTATCAGGTCTGTCAAGAGCGTGTTAGAGAAATCCTTTTTGTGGCAGAGAGCAAGGGAATGCTGTGGATCTCAGCATCTCTCATGATATCCTTAGGGCAAAGATAGATGGTACTGCAGTCCAGTGGATTTGCAATTGGTTGGGCAACTGAACAATAGAGGCCTTGCACCCAAAGTACAATAGTTAACAACTGGACCACTCTTGACATTACAATTTAAAGGGGTATGAAGAGATGGAGTGGGTTCAAAGAGAAGATATTAAGGAGTCTGAGGAGCCAGACACCTTTTGAATGCAAAACATAAAATTAAAGAGATACATGATATAATTTTAAAATTATCTAAAAAGCTGTCATATGCAAGAATAGGTGGACCTATCTTCTGTGCAAACTGAGAGCTGGACAAGAACCAATGGAATGAAATTACAAGAAACAAAGAGATTCAGGCTGAGAATAAAAGCCGTTAAGTAGTGAAATAGTTTGTTTAGAACAATGATGTCTTCCCCTAAATACAGGTTTTCAAATAGAGATTGTTGGGGATGTTTTCTGCATTGACCAGGAGGATGGACTAGATGATTGTAAGGTTCAACTCAATTATACGAGTCTATGAACTACTTAAAATAAATTACAATCCACTTCCCTAGCCCTTCCCTCCTTTGATGTTCTTATGTATCTTTTTGCCTGCTACTCTATTAATTCTTTATCACGTAGTTTTTATTGTTATTTACTTTTTGATTTCATAGCTTTTGCTATTTTTATTGTTTCATATTTTACTGTATTTACTGTAAATGTTTAATATAATCCAACTTGATATTTTTAATGAAAAGAAAATGTTGTAAGTAAACAAATAGATATATAGACTTTAGCTTAGTTTCTAAATCGGCTTGAAATGACCAGATTTCTGTATACTTGAAGATCACTAGATTCCTCAGTCAACCACTGAGCTATGCGTGAGCCCAGAATTCCACTGCAAACAGATCCAGAGAGAACAAAGAAGCAAGTAATCCAACCAGCCCAGGAAGTGCTGTGTTCCTTCCTTGCTCTGCTCACACCTACCACTATCACCACTGCTTCATTTCCATATTTGCTTGTGAGAATAGAACACCATTCGGGTTAAAAATGATCAGAAGGCATATAGGCCAAGGCAGGAAGGAAGATGGCAGGCAATTGTTAAAACAGTGATCAAACAAAACCAAGGGAAGAGCTATAGTTGGGCAACGCCAAAGTTCCTTAAGGCCACAAAAATGGTGTGCTGTATGTGCCAAACACATGAAAGGATTGTGTTTTAAAGAAAAACAAAATTAATTATTAAACAAGAATACTATGGATACCACGTGCCCATTTTTTGTGAGCTAAATAACGAACAGAATGGTTGAGTACAGATACTTTATCCATTTAGCATCTCAGTTAGGGGAGTGTAAATGCTGAACTCACCCACTGTATGCTTACATACAGCAAAAGTTTCCTTTTATATAGGAATAAAGGGGAAAATATCCATCTACCTTAATAAAAGCCAGCATTCTTTCTGGAATTGTTTATTGTGATAGAGTAGATTGTTCACTGGGGCACAATTTCAGGTTTCAGGGTTTAAATGATGGTGAATGGATTAAAGCAACAAATAGGAAAGGTCAGCCTGATTTATAATACATCAAAAGTTAAATGGCAAAATATATAAACAAACTCGCTATACTGATACATGTAAAAATACAACTAAACAACAGCATCAGCCAGTGAGTTGTATGTGCTTATTTAAACAGATGTACCTATCAGCCAGTGCCACTACTATTCATATACATTTCTTAAGTGATTTAGCTATTTAAAATAACTGTGAAACAATCTGAAGAACCAGATACATACATGCTTCTGAGACGTCATCTCTTTTGGCCTGAATAATGGTCTTCCAAATGACATCAATTTGCTGTGCAAGAGAAAGGAAATTTCATTCAAGAGTTCCAGTTATGAACGGGATAAATATCCCTACCCCCTTTTATTGCCATACTGAGAACTACATTGTACACTGTGACAGACCAAAATAAAGTGATTTCTGAATCGCTTCTGAAATAAATGCCTCAAATCTCCCTGCACAAGAGGTTTTCGTGAGATGAAATTTAATGGAACTGTTGCCCTGAGGCTTCCTATTCCTCCCTTTTGTTGATTATCTACAAACTGCCCTGAGTTTACACCTAAAGCAAAGAAGAACATGCAGACACCTGCAAGCATTTCACACGCAGCAGAAAGAAGTATAATCTAACTCAGGCATAAGTCTAATGCAAAGATAGATGATAGTGGAGAAATACCATAAGAAACGATCTTGCAGCAAAACAACTCAATTATCACTGTAACTCAGTATGAGTTGCTGAGGTTGGCTATAGCTTTCTGACATTTCAGTTAGAGGTGATTTCCACCATTTATTATCCAGAATTCTTTAAATTAGAAATCCCAAGGATTAGTTATGGTATATTCCCTATAGAAAGCATATACTTAACTGGAGTCCCAGCAACATGTTCTCTATATATTTGATCCATGTGCTGCAGAAAAATAATTTCAATCTGGCCATTTGCACAGTTCTAAAAGCAAGAGGGAAAGAAGTATTTGATTCATATCCTTCCTTTCCTCCAGAAGTGTTCTGCATAGCCCTCTTTCCTCCAGTTTTCCCCATAACCAGAAATCGGTGAGGTAAGTTGAGTTGGAAGACAGTGATTAGCCAAAGTCATTCCCTGGACTTCCATAATAAAGGATGGAACAGGATGGAGGGATGTTCCCTTAAACATGAATCTCCCATGAACTAGTCCCTCATTTCAGCTAAACCAAATTGGTTCTTAAACTTATTCTAAGGGCCAGTTTAAGGAATTTGGGAGCCACACATACACATAGTCCTAGATTAAGATTGCAAATGGATTCCTGCAAAAGGAGATGTTGAACACCTATCCTCTCCTGCCTCTCTCTTGCTTCCATCAGACGTGATAGGTGGCAAATGGGGTGGGAGGAAAGGAAAGTCTGTCTTATTGGTTCTGGGTTCACTAGAAACAAGCGCCACCACCCCAACCAGAAAAAGCCAGAGATCGCAGGGCAACATGCTTCTTATTCCCCCCTTGCACTGCCTCCTCAGTCTAACTTAGGTGGGAGGGAAAGAAAAGGGGGGAGGCACTAAAATGCCATGGGAAAGGATGACATGATGAAAGAAAGCAGGTAGTGACAAGAAGACGCACCTCTGTCTTTAAAAAACCCTGATAACAACAGTGTCATTCACCAGACCTATAGAGTTGAGTGATGATATTTATGTCCCTTCCTGACACTGCCTAGCAGCTTTCTGTTGCCCAGGAATATTTCAAAAAGTGTCATTTCTTTTGTTGCTAATGTCGACAGCAGAGCAACACAGAGTGCAGAATACAGGTTGGTCCTTTCTTTCTCTCCTTCTCTCTTCTTTTGATCATTCTGAATTAAATGAAGTCTTTTGTTCTGGCATTTTAGAGAGGCTAACTAACCAATGCCCTTTTTAGCAAAAATTACCCTCAGTTCTCTAAGCAAAATACTGTAATACACTTCTCTCTTTAGGTTCAATGGCAGGGTAAAGAGGTGCAATCCCCTTTAATTATGTCTGGTGGGGTAGTTTTGCAAAGATGTTCCTGATGAGGCAGGGTTGCTGAGAGTGACTGATGTTTCCTGAATGGGTGGATCCATTTGTTTAGGGCACAAATAAATCACAGAAGGAAAGCAAGCAGAACTGAGGACTTCTGTCTCCCCTAACCCTAACCCTAACCCTAACCCTAACCCTAACCCTAACCCTAACCCTAACCCTAACCCTAACCCTAACCCTAACCCTAACCCTAACCCTAACCCTAACCCTAACCCTTGTCTTGCTTAGCAGCAGCAGCAGCAACAGCAGCTCCATCAACATCATTGTTCTTGATCGCATGCCCTCCATTGCTTGAACTCTATTGCCTGCTGCCCTTGTGCATTCAGGGAAGGCAGCAGGCACAGGCGCAGTTGCTAGCTCAGGCAGGAATGGAGCAGGCTCAGCACCAGGGGCTGGCTGAGAGACAGGAGACGGTGGACTGGTGAGGCAGGAGGCAGGGCACAGGTGATTGGTTGATTGATTGATTGATTGATTGATTATATGCCATCAAGTCATGTTCGACTCCTAGCTACCACATAGATAGATTTTCTCCATGAGGATCTATCCCTTGAAAGACTGTTCTTTCAAGTCTCCTAATGGTGCATTCATCGCCACTGTAACTGAGAGGGCACAGGTAGACACAGGGGATAGAGCACCCCCTTTTTTGGGGCCCAATTCAGCTGAATATGCTGTAACCCCCTTAAACCAGCCCTGCATTTCTTTTAGTGTTTGAGATACTGGACCAGTATAGGGTTCTTCCAAACCTGCAAAACATGTTCTACTACAGCACAAAACAAGTAATCTCACATTAGCATGGCTGGCTTTAAGCTGGGGAGCAACATTGTTCAGGCATGATTGAAAACAATTGTTGCATTATGCCTTAGGATCATCTAATTGAACTGAGAGGAGGTATTTTACACTAATCTTGCATATTTTGTGCTTGGAAAATCTTGAATGTTACAAGTGCTATGAATGAAAGGAAGTAGAAGCTTTATGTAAAACTTTGGAAAGCATTTGTGCTGGGATCTCTATGCTTTCACTGTTGTTTATCAGGCCAAAAGAAATAAGAAAGGGAGAAATGTTCACTGCAATTCAGCACTCAGTGAGTAGCATAGAGCAGGGTTCCTCAACCTCTGCAACTTTAAGATGGGTGGACCAACTCCCAGAATTCTGGGAGTTGAAGTCCACCCATCTTAAAGTTGCTGAGGCTGAGGAACCCTGGCATAGAGTACTCCAAATCTGAGAAATTTACTATTTGGGCCTGTATTACCTAACAATTTCCATCTCCATTGAATGAGGAAGATCACTGGAATGTGAGTTTTTTGTGTGCACTGGAGCACATTTGGAATTGTGGTTTTGAGCAGTTGTATCCAATTCTAAAACATCCTTTAAAAATCTGAATTTAACTATCTTTATATTCCAGTGACTTTATTAAAACTTAAGAGATATTACGTGGACCATCTTCCCTCACATGAATAGGCTTTTACTTATTTGACCAATAGTACTGGGAGTGAAATGGACTGATAGCTGCTAAAGGACTAACCTCATCAGTTACTCCTTCCAAAAGGGTCACAAGGTACTAATATCATATGCAATATTACATCCACTGTTCCCATGAATCTTCTACAAATTTGCATTATAGTGATGACTTTCACTACCAACTCTAAAGTAATGGTGAGAGGGAGAATTGAATCCAAGCATCCCTTTGAAATCATGTTTAACATTCTGCTGCCCTTTGAATGACATGTAGCAGATGACAAGAACATCTCATGATTCATATTTTTCCATGTTTTGAGCTACATGACTTCTTCTTTTATAATTTGGTAACATTTTGTGAGACTTGATGGTAGATCTTTGACAGAAGGAAAAAAAGAGGATGCCTGCATTTCAGAAAAAAACAACATATGTGTGGAAGATTGTACAAAGGGATCTAAAAACAAAAGCTGAGATAAAGTTATGAGGTTGATCATTGTTAAAAATTGTGAAGCAATTCATCACATACAAAATGCAAAAAAAAAAAAAAAAATGTTTCCCAGGATCAGAGAAAGTACTTTGTTATCCACTATTAAAATAAATAAATAACTCCCATATGTTGAACTAGAAAGTTCAAGTATATTATAAATATCATTATTTTGCTTGGTGTATCTATTTTAAACTTTAATAAATGTGAATAACAGAGACAGCCTTTGCAAAGAAGAAGCATGATTCCTAGGAAATGGGTTTAAATACCCACCTAGCTGTGTTTTTTCCCTTTTTTTTTTAAATAATTACTGTGTATTAAAAAAAATTTTTAAAAAAGAAGAAAATTAAAAATTAATACAAACTAATATAAAGTAATATAAAGTAAGTTCCTGCAGTCTCCTCATGAGGAGCAGCTGTCTGGAGTGCAAGTGGGTGATCTCACAATCTCTCCTTTATCCAGAAAAACAGCACTGGCCAGAATTCACCATCTGGCCATCAATCTCTGCTGTAATGCCATCTCCACCCCTTCAGGGACGTCTAGTCCACCATAGATCCCCACCCAGAAGCTGTGTTATTTCTGATATGACACTCTCATTCAAGGGTTAATGTGCACTCCTACACAACACCATTCCCATTCTTCAATCCTTCCACAGGGTTTAAAAGCCAGCTATACTGCTAACTACTATTTCATTTACAACCTGGTTATAAAGTAATGTTCTGCTATGTTTTATCTTTAAACTTAATTTTTACCATGGATATTTTGTGTATATACTGTATATATCTATGAACATTGAAAGTCCTTAACTGAATTGAAGTGAAACGTAAATAGAAAAGATAAATGTAATACAGGGAACGCTGAGAACAGGTAGGAAAGACCATGAGCCAATCAATGCCCCATCCAGCTAACTTTCACTATGAAAGTGAAAATATTGTCATTCAGTTAGACCCCCCTCCCCCAAAAAGTTCCTGGAGTAAAACAGCAACAACAAACCTTTCCCACCCCTTACTCAACACAGAAAGGGAAACAATTACATGCTACCCATCGCTGCAGGCATTCAGTATATACTGTATGAATTGACTCTTTCATAAAACATCTGAGCTGTTGATAAAAGGAGAAAACTGCCTGGCTTTCAAGAAGTCCTACTTTTGGATATAAATTCCCATGAAAAGTTAGGACCATCACATGGTATCTTAGATTTGCAGTTTTCCCTATAGCTGCAACCAGAATGGTCAGCTGTGATGTAGAGCCTCTGTGTATGTGGGGCTGAAGGAGTGATGCTCACTTTAGCCCAGAGGCTGGAGTCTGGGAATGGTGTCATGAACAATGTCTCTATCAAGAGGGGGGGCAGAGGAGAGCTGCCAGTATTGCTTTGGTTGGTTGGTTGGTTGGTTGGTTGAGCAGCTGGGGTTGAGAAACTGACTACAGACTGACCAGAATGGATAAGAGGCTCATGAAGGTTGACTGTGAAATCTACTGGAAAGTTTTGTGTTTGGGCAATGGAGGGTAGGATGAGGCATGAGTTCCCATGCATGGGAAAATAGTCTATTGCACAGAGGTTCAGTCACACATTGCAGAACAGAAGTCTGCCATTTGAGAACTAAGCTGAAAGGAAATAATCTCAGATGCCCAAAGAAGATGATCCATCATGGGAAGACAGTGGTGCAGACTTAATGCTGGACCTGTGCAAATTCCATGGAGAGAGAGACCTTCTGTGAGAATTAGAAGATGCCAATTCCTTACAGAAAGGAAGAAATTTAGTACTGGATGAAAATGAAAGAGATTTGTGGAATCTTTAAGAGTAACTAATGTCTTTATATATCATCACCTATTCTCTAAACTCTTTTTTTTTTTCTGCCTAACTCCTTGTACAGAGTAAAGAGAATGACCTTGATGGAGAGAGGGAAGATCCATTACCAAAGCAACAAAGAGGGAAACATTACTTGAATTCAGATTATGAGGGTGGAAAATGAAAATATCTCAGACACCCCCCTCACTTAAATAAATATAAAAGAGGAAGCACAATCAGACTTGAACAATTATATTATTATAGCCAATCTAAATAAATATAGCTTTTAGGCTTCTGTGGAGTCTTATTTCTTGGTCTAATCTGCCTCATAGAACTAATATTTCTCATACCCTCTTGATAATTGTTCCACGTTGTTTCTGGCAGTGTCATCTGTTCAGATGAAACAAAGGAAGAAATAGCGGCCAGCAGCTTTGATTAGTTGGGTCAGATATTTGATCAAATCTTAGATCTTCACATCTAGAAGACACCTCATTTCCCTTGATATCATGTCTGGTCTGGAAGTTGATGACTCCATTCCTCTCGGCAGCAAGTCACCCATTACCACCATATATCTTTTCCTTTTTGGGATAGCTGTTGGATTCCTCATCTCCATGGAAGTTCAAGCTTCTCTCCTTCCTATCCCTGGAATGCTGGGTGAAGATAATAGAGAAACAAAATAGTGTACTGTATATAGTTGTAAAATGAAATTGTAATATTGTCAGGCTTTTGGGCAGCTACTTAAAACTGAATATGGTTTATTCTCAGCACAAAAAGAATGGGATGGAGTTGCAAGAATCCCCATTTACGATCAATTTATCTCCATGCGTATTTGGGTAGAGACTTTCTGAATTTCTTTCTAATAGCTTTCCCATGATCCAGCATGGAGATGGGGGTTTTCACTGATAATGGAGAAGCTTCCACTGGACTACTGAATCTTTATCAGTCTGGGATAAAATAAAGTTTACTATGCGGTAAACTCAGCAAAGAATGTTGTCGTTCATCAAAAACCAGCAACTTCTCACCTTATAAGTTTTATATCAAATGGGAAATGTCCTGGGAAATTACAATGGTCCCTACAGGTTTCAGGATCTTGCCATTTCTAATGTTAAATTTCTGTCCCTTTTTATGTCAAAAATGACTAATTCAGCCAGTGTAAAGGATAGGTTATAAGATATACCACATTGGGAAACGTTTCTTTGTTAACAAGTAGATCTGCCACAAGGTTTTGTTCCTGGGTATGTATCATTGTCCCATAGTCTGCTATAGGATAACTGGCCATTTTGCAAGTAAAGACTTCAGCATGGTATTCAGATTATTAGCCCATATGTAACTGCATTTTAGGTAATGCAAGCTGTGTTCCTCCAGGACTAAGGAAGTTGCTGATATTCCATCCTGGATAGGGGGTCACATTCATGCATATCTCAATTCAAAACAAAAGCCATTACAACCCGTCTGGAGCATTTGATGGTGTCACTTTTGTTCACATTATGACTTGTATTTCATCAATGAAAGTTCTTCTTATAATACTGTATGTACAGCAAAACCAATCTTACATAAATGCCCTACATCATCCAAGTAGTCACTCTCTGATCTTCAAATTCCAACAGAATTATTTATAGCTTTTTAATGAAATATTCATAAAGACATGTCCATGGCTTGCAATTTCTGCTAAAAAGTGTTTTAACTTTTCAGTTTCTTTTTCTCCCCACACCATCTTCTATCATGTTAATTTTGGCCAGCCAGGGAACACAAAAGTATTCGTTAAAAATGGAAAAAAAATCCTTTTTGTGTTATATTTTATAAATGCACGTTGTTTCTTCCCCTCTTTTTAAGGGCAAGCATGTGTGTGTGTATGTGTATGTGTGTGTGTGTGTGTGTGTGTGTAAGCTAAAGTATATATTAGTTTATTTGGTAATTGACCAGCAAAAATTTTAAAAAAAACTGTATCAAAGTAAAATCAAATAGTATTTGAATATTTGGATATGAATATTTGAAGTATATGTATTTGAAGTATATGAATATTTGAAGCAAGTATATGGACATTTGGATATGAAATATACAAGGCTTAATGCCATTTCAAAATATTGATACTAGGTGAATACTTAGAAAGCTGAATGATACATAGAGGAGTATATAATTTCTAAGAATAATTCCTCTCTAAGGAGCACAAAGGACTAACCACCCAGTCTTAAAACCCTGGTCATCAGAAAATGCTAGGCATCATATTTACCCACAGAGTAAATCCTGCTTAGCATGCTGGGTTTCTTTTTCCCCCAAGTAAACCTGAGTACTGTAGGATTGTGCTGCGTATAGAAGATGGAATATTAGAATTACTTTTGACTGATTATGTGCCATCAAGTTGGTGTCGACTCTTAGCAGCCATGTAGATCAGTGTTGTCCAAACTTGGCCACTTTAAGATGAGTGGACTTCAACTCCCAGAATTCCCCAGCCAGCCATGCTGGCTGGGGAATTCTGGGAGTTGAAGTCCACTCATCTTAAAGTGGCCAAGTTTGGACAACACTGATGTAGATATATAACAGCACACAACACAGCACTACTTTTCCAAGCTGTTCAGAGTTCAGTGGGACATGTGTGTGCATCCGTGTGCGTGTGTGCGTGTGAGAGAAAGAGAATGGTTGTGATTGTTTCTGCTCTAGAGAACTGCTGGGGAAATGCTGCCCTCCCTGAAAGCAAAATGTAAATGTAGCACTTAATATATTGCTCTTTTCGCAATTGCAACCAGCCAAAGCCTATCCCCAGAGTACAGGCAAAAGTATGCCAGCGTTACTGAACCAGGATTACAGCCATTTTGTTAGTAGGATGTTCACCCAGAAAGAATGAAAAGCAAAAGGATTGGAGATGATGAATCTATATTGTTATCGTTCATTTTGCATTTAAGGGACCCATTAAATCAGAATAGAGTAATGAGGGAACTTCAAATATCTATGTATGTATGTATGTATGTATGTATGTATGTATGTATGTATGTGTGTATACACACACACACACACATATTTGAAGTTATATATGTATATACACACATATATATGAATATACATATATATACACATATATATTTAATGTGGAATTGGTCTATCTCAAGTTGTGAGAGCAGCTTCCTCTTCACTATGTTGCAGCGCTGGATAAATAGTTGTTTCTCAGTTAGTGTAGGTCTTCTGTCTATCCATAGTTCCCTCATACGTTTCATACTGTATATCCCCTCTCATTAGGTCTGCTGTTGTAGTAGCATTCCATCAATTCCAAGTTATCTTGTCTCATCCATGTATGGTTTTTTCCAGTAGCCCACTTATCATTAGATTGTCCTGGTTCCCCAACATCTGATGCGGACCTTGTTAATCCAGGTGACATCCGAGCCAGCATGACTCTCTTAGTTCATGTCACTCTCATATTTGAGGTAGGCAGATGAAGCGTTAGGGGGGTTTTGCCCAAGGTCCCCTACTGGTAAGGTATGTACCAGCCTGGATTTGAACCCTGGTCTTCTGCGTCAAAGGCGGTGTTCTAACCACTACGCTATCCAGCCACTATCAACATGTACACCCTGCCAGTTATCAGATACCCTGCCGGTATAGTGAGCTGGCCAAAGGAGGACATGGAGACTACTGATGTGAAGACCCGGAAGATCCTCACAATGTACGGAGATTTCCAGCCCAAGTCCAACACCCAGAGATTGTGCACCAGCCGCAAAGAGGGCGGGCGGGGTCTGATGAGTGTAAAAGCCATTGTCCTGGACGAAACCTGGAAAATCCAGGAGTACATCAGTAAGATGGCACCCAAAGATGAGCTGCTGAGAGAATGCCTCAGGCAGCAGCAGACATGGGAGGAAGTTCAAGTGGAGGAAATACCATGGCAAGACAAGCTCCTGCATGGGATGTACCATTGACAGATAGCTGAGGTGGCTGACATTGAGAAATCCTATCAGTGGCTGGAAAGGGCCGGACTAAAAGACAGCACTGAGCCACTGATCATAGCAGCACAAGAACAGGCACTAACCACCAGATCCATAGAAGCAGGGGTCTACCACACTAGACAGGACCCAAGGTGCAGATTGTGCAAAGAGACCTCAGAGACCATCCAACACATAGTGGCAGGGTGTAAGATGCAGGCAGGAACAGCATATACTGAATGACACAACCATGCAGCTGGCATTGTATACAGGAACATCTGCACAGTGTATGGGCTAGACCCCCCAAGTCCAGATGGGAGATTCCACAGAAGATTGTGGAGACAGCAACATCAGGAAGAAGGAGCATGAGAAGCTGGAGAAGTACCAGGGCCTGAAGAAGAACTAGAGAGGATATGGAAAGTCAAGGCTAAAGTGGTCACAGTAGTGGTAGGAGCACTTGGGGCTGTGACTCCTAAGCTGGGAGAGGGGCTCCAACAGATCCCAGGAACAACATCAGAGCTCTCCATCCAGAAGAGTGCAGTGCTGGGAACAGCGAAGATACTGCGCAGAACCCTTAAATTCCCAGGCCTCTGGAAGAGGACCCGAGATTGAGGAAGACACATACCACCCATAGGAGTGAGAGGGGAATTTTATATACAGTATATTTCATATTATTTCCTGTACTATAGGTTGCTGGGCATTCCACTCCACTGAAGATGGAGTATATAAGGGCATACATTCTTTGCCCAGTTCAGTTTCAGACCTATTCTGAAGAATAGTTAGCAAAACGTGAGGACGTATTGTCTCATATGGCATTCCCCAGATTTGATTTCACCAATATTTTACTATATTTTATTCTGTTATTAGAGAAACAGAAGGGGAGGAAAACTTCTGCGAAACTGTAATGAAGAAATGGTGCCATTAACTGTAACTATTCTACACAGAAAAGAATGGGATTGCTGGCACGTTGATATTATCAAAGTTGCCCACAAACCTAGACTTTAGAAAGACAGTTGATAAAGCAGTAGACTTAGCAGCAAGGGCAAAATTAACAGCATATATCCACAACAGACGTTTAACTAAATTTAAGCAAGAATGTTTTCTATATATACAATATATCATGCAGCAAGGAAAATGCAAACACGCGATGGTTTCTAAGGGGGGTCTAAATGTTTATAAATACTGTAAATCAGTTGGAGTATAATAAAGGGGGGAGTTATATATTTTTCCAGCAGATATTTTTATTTTTTCTCTTTCTTTTCTTTTCTTTTTTTTAATATTAATAAATAAATAATAATACAGTGGAGACTGTATTATTAAGTATCAAGCTAAGATAGAAAGCCTTATTATATTACAAAATAATTCAATGTGTTTTGCAATAGTCTATCAATGCCACACTTAGCTTTAATTGTACAATTCAAGCCACTTTGTGTTCATTTACATTTCAGAATTATAGTTAATATTGATATAAACTTTGTCCCTCATCTTTAAAGGTTTAACTTATCTAAATCATTATAGCATTAACAATTTCTAGTGTATATTGTACAAATACCGCTGTACCCAGCTAATATCTGTACTCCATAATGTATTATTTGTATCTTACAATACAATAAAATAATTAACCACTCTAGATACATACACACATATTACAGTAGACTGTGACTGGCAATGATGTTATTTGTTGGGGTGAGAAGGTGTTATTTGTTTGTATGCAGTGCTTCTATTCTGTTTTTCATTTAAAAATAAAGATAAAACCAGTTAAATGTTAAAACCATGAGTAAAGAAAAAACAACAATAATTATAGCAAAAAAGGAAAGAGGGAGATCAAGAGAGGGTCCTGGCAAACAGTATATTTTAATTTTCAGCAAAAAGGCTTCAGAGTGGGGGCTTGCCTAATTTTAGGCTACCATATTTGAACTGTCTAAAAATTACTCTGGATATAAGGGTGTTAACGTGCCGGCATGTTTCCCTGTACAAAAGGATATGTGCCTGCTTCCCCTTTCCTAAACTTCTGTCTCTCAAGCCCCAAATCAGTGTTTTTCAAACTTGGCAACTTTAAGATGTGTTGACTTCAACTCCCAGAATTCCCCACCAGCAGGAAGCAGAGAAGTGGGGCTTGATCCTGGACTAGGAGGGCTGCATCCGGGTTGGGGGAGGGGTGGAAAGGGAAGTGGAAAGGTGAGTAGGGACAGGGATGAGACAGCAAAAGGGAGGAATGACATAAAGGAAGAGTGGGGAGTGTCAGGTTCAGCTGGCACTGCACGCCTAGGAACTTGCCCAGCCGCGCTTTAGTCAATTTCACCGCTCGAGCGCCAGCGCAGAAAGAGGAAATGTGAAACCTCAAGCTAATGAATGGGCCACCTGGCGCCACTTCACTAATCTGGAGCGGATGCGTGGTGTTAACGCCAGAGGGCCGCGGGCGCTATAGGCAAAGGAGAGAGCCGCGGAACTGAGGAAGAGATCAGCGCGTGAGGGGATGCCCCGGCTGTGCGCGCGACAGAAGCCCCAACGAAGGCAACGACCAGCCACAGGCAACAACAATCAAAGAAACAAGAGAACTGGGCTGAACCTGCCATTCCAGTAGAAGGGGGGGATTACAGGGGCAATCTGCAATCTAATTTGTAATATGTAACCTAGCAACGGGGCCCGCGGGGGGATTGAGACAACTATAAAGGAGTAATGTAAATGTACCAAGCCAGTCCTGGCTTTGCTTGTGACTGCTACGTTACGCATGAGTAAACCTCTTTTGTGAACCACACGTGTCACGGGAGTTTCTCAGTCGAACGGGGCAAACCTTACAGGGAGAAGAGAAAGGGGTCACAGACATGGAAAAGGGATGAAGGTAAGGGTTTTGTTGGGTGGTGGAGGGAGTGGAACGCTTGGGAGGCCCTATGTGTTGCATTTCTGGGCCAGAATGTGTTCCATTTTTATGCCGGGCAGGTCAAAACTGGCCCAACATTATGCATTCTGCTCCAGCAAATAGAAAACAATATTTTTTTTCTATTTTCTCTTTTGGCAGAAAGTAAAAACCTGGAGTTCAAACTTCACTGAAAAGCCTGAGGGACAATGGCGTACTGGTAATCTAGAATTAAACACGCAGGAACTGTGAGGGTTGAACTACCTGATTCAAGCTATAATGCAGTGTTGCTTTTTGTCTTGTTCGCTGGCACTTTGTAACGTAATGTCTTGTTTATGGTATTTTCATCCTAGCTTGTCTCTAAGGAGCACAGAAGGGCCGTAAGTTCTTTTTATCTTATCTGATCAATGCAACAACCTTGTGAGGTAGGTTAAACATTTTGCCTAATCGGTGTTTATGGCATGTTTGAAATGCAAAGACACATTTCATATATTAGCTCACTGCCCTGAGGTAGAAATATGCATCCATTAGTAGCTGCTAAGCAACAGAGAATGGGATAAAATGAAAAATACAGCGGGAAAAAATCCTTTAAGGCCCCAAGGCAGCAAGTCAGAGAAAGGTGGGTTTATTCTTTGATCATGTTGTTATAACTCAGGTGGAAAGGCTCTTCAAGAGGAAATGATAATTTAAGCAAAACACTTGCCTTGTTTCTGGTTGTGCCCCAAAGACTTGGTCCATTGTTCAAGCATGAGTTGTCACTCTGCTGAGATTTTGCTTCTGGGCTTTTATATTAATATGGCCAGTTTTAAATAGCAAATTAAGCAGGTTAACCTTTTGCCATTATTTTATTTTCATACCAGGGATGCTTCACCTACTCAATACTTTTGTTGCTGAATTATTCTTAAAAGATTTATGGCATTGTTAAAACAGACTCAACAATAACATTGCTAATGTACAGACTCTAAATATATAAGAGCTTCAGAAAAACTGTTTGTTTCTGGGGATATTAATAGCATATACGTGAGAAGCAATATCTGTCAGTACATTTCAGCAGCTGGTTATCAGACCGTGGAAGAATCTGAGAAGGATTCATAGACAGTTTCCTGTGCAATCTTTAAAAAGGACATTACAAATATTTTATGCTGGAAAATCCATGGTATATGAATCTTCAGTTCAAATTTTTATTTGATAAAAGATGTGGATAAAGAAAGAATGTACTCATCTTGGGTGATGTTTTGCTTATTTTTAATAATGCCAACTCTAGTTTAGAATATTATAAGCTCTGCCTTAAAAACAAAAACAAAAACAAATATTGTAGATACCGCTATGACTTTGCTTCTTGAAACAAGAAGGCATGTATTATTTTCAAACAGATAAGCCATATTTAGGCATTAAAAAATCATAAACATGGAACAAATGTATGTTCATATATGCCACCCCCATTCCTTGTATTCTTAATTTCCCCTGTGAAAAGGAAAGGTTGTAAGAAAACCTCTAGTTCAGTTGTTTGCTATTAAGTGATCTGTTTGATCTGGAATGTTGCATCATGAGCACAGTGTATTTTTAAATAAAAATATAGACTTTGGAAATGCCGTTAAATTAGAACCAAACTACCAATGGAGTCTCATTTCAATATGATATTAGTTTCTTATAATCTTAATATAAGGTTGATGCCAAAAAATAATGTTCCATGTTTAATGGACACCTCAGAGAGTATTTAATAAAGGTGGGTTATAAACACCTTGCAACCTAGAATTTGGAACATTAATTCATATGGATTGGTCTTGTCCAATTATTCTCACATTTTTAGGTTAACATTAACGGGATGTGTTAAATATGCATATGTAGTTCTAGACTACATTCCTAGTATTTGGAATTTATTAGGACATCAAGAATTGTGGATTTGGAAGGCATGGATAATGGCTATTGTGCAATACTTGAGGAAGAAATGTATACCTTGGAGAAGTGAATTGTATATATATCTGTTCATGTCTGTGTATGTTATTTATCAACACAGTAATAATTATTTTTTCAACAAAGGGGGAAAGTTTTTCAAATACTACATTAATATTTTTAGAGTTGTTCCTTATCTATACTTTTCTTCTATTAAGTACTGTAGAACAATAGCTTTTTTTTTTTTTTTTTAAAGGAGTTAATTACAGATATTAAAGGCACTGATCTGAGAGACAGGAGGTTAACATTTATCCCTCTGCACTTGCTGTTGAGGAAGAAATGTCCCATCCATTCATACTGGAGATCCCCCCCCCCCCCCAGTGTAAACTGCAGAAGTAGTGAGGATATGGCATCTAGAGTGATGTTGTAGGTAGACAGGACAATGGCCCGTCTTCTTATTAGGGGCTTAATATTGTTCAGCCATTCCACATCTTCAATTTATGTAGATCTTAATTGCATGAAGCAATCTACATTGATATCAGTGACATTCCAAAGGAGAATCACAGTCTTTCATTGTTATGGTGAGCAGAACATTCTGTTATGGAACAAGACAAAGAATCAAAAATCAAAGGGTTCACAAAAGGCCACAAAACCATCTACAGGCATACCAAAATTATTACACTAGTTTTGCCAGATAGGTAACTTGAATCTTGAGGAAGGAGAAATAAAACACAACTGTGATGATTGTTTAACTCACTGTTCTGTGTGATAATAAGACTTATTTCCTCAAATTGTTCCCAGGTAGATGATTCAAACTTTGATTCTCACAACCTTTCCCACAACTATCAGATTATCAAGGATCCTATCTCTATTCTTAAGCAGGACAAACTGCAAAGGTATTGAGCAGGGGTCAGAGTTATAACAACAAAACATGTATATGCACACATATTAGCAATTTTATCTCAAACTATTGGCTAAATTGGTCAAAGAGGCTATAAAATGGTCTTTAGTGTGTAGGCTAAAGCAAATCTATTGTAGGCAGTATTACATTAATGCAAAAAGCCTGAATGTGGTTTCTCAGAGTATATCAAAAATGCATATAAGAGGTTTTAAAGGTTTTACTAACACCTAATCAGAACCTAATATAAGCCTTACTCAACTACAACAAAGACAAAGAATGAAATATAAAATATTTTGACCATTCCAGCTTTCCAACTAGGGTGGGAATACTTAGACAATTATTTCATAAGACTTCAACAGTAGCATCCTTAACATGTGGAGAGTTCAAAATGAAGAGAGAAGGGGCCATATACAGAGCCTTGTTCCTGCCGCTTTCCAACTTTCATGTATTCAGAAGCCTGAAGGAAAGCTAAATTTATGCTCACTTGAATGGGAGTACAATTTCAATACAACTGGGAGTCTGCTTCATTGAGATCCTTGATCATGTACCTCTCATCTGAATGTGTGCGTCTGGAAAAAGGTGAGGACTATCCATGGGTAAGGATTATTCATGGAATTATTCTGGGATTGCAAGATTAGTTGCTGCAGCAACCTCAAGTCCTCCTTTATGATGCTTCTGAAATTATCAGAAAACATAATGACTCCCTCGAATCAGTTCCGGTGATTATAGAAGCACTTCTTTGTTTCCTTCTTGGATACCTTGTGGAAGTGCCATTGCCTTCTTCTGGAAACTGTTTTGGGTTGGTTTCTGGTTCTGAATTCTCAATCTAGCGCACAGTCCTGCAATTTCCTGGTGGACTTCCATACAAATATTAATCCATACAATATAAATTGACTAGAATTTGAGATCAACCAAAGTTGGCTAGGCCCTGCCACCTGAGATGGGCATAGGAAGTTCTAGTGTAAAGATCCTTGGTGCCACATAGGAATGCTGTTTTGTTCTAGGTCTCATGGGCAATTGCAATAATGGCTCTCCAACCCTAATCAAGGAAATCTGCCGCTACTATTCTCTACATCCTTTTTTCCCCTCTTCCTCTGATTCTAGTAAGTATTCCTACTAGTCCCAGCATCCAATGGGATTAAAAGTTAAGAAAGGTCTATTTCCTATCAGCTGACATTGAGGGAATTGATAAATCACTGTAATTTGATGTAGCACAATAATACTCCCCAGAGTATTGGGTAAATTGGCAAAAACACCAGGAAACCCAAAGAGTGGAACACTAAAATTCAAAGCATTTTAGTGGTGGTGGCATTTCCCTTTCCTCAGAGCTGGCCTGAATGAGGGATTGGAGATTCGTAGAAGGGGTAGATTTCAAAAATGAACAAATTAAGAGATTTCAAGCTGCCATGTCTGTACTGGAAAAATCTGAATGATCACTAGATGGCAGCAGAAAGGTAGAAGAAAACTGACTCTTTGGTACTATCTGGTGATCATCCATAGTTTTGCAGAACAGATAAAGCAGTCCTAAGGAAGTCCAATCTGAATGAAGGCACCCTATCACATTTTTTGCAGAGGTAGAAATCTTTAAAGAAGACATCTCACATTACAAGTGGGGTAATCATTAGGATCAAAAATTCAAATTGGGAGTCTTTCTTGTAGAACTTTTTAATTTTGTATCAAAACGTCATATGCGACCCAGTGGTATCATTGCTACAGCAAATATCATTAATACAATACTTCACTGCAAACTTTCCATTTAACAGAAGATGTTATAATAAGTACTTTAAACATTTCAGCAGGCTTATCACAAGCCTCAGGTGGTATTATGTTTCAACAAAACCATCTTGACATTGTGGGCAAAGCAATCTTATTTACCTGGGAAGGAGTAGAAATCTACAACTGACCATTTGTCACATTCAGCTATAATAGCAGTAGATAGCCAGTTTGTTGTAGTGGTTAAGGCACTAAGCTAGAAACTGGGAGACCATGAGTTCTAGTCCTGCCTTAGGTCTAAAGCCAGCTGGGTGATCTTGGGCCAGTCACTCTCTTTCAGCCCTGGGAAGCAGGCAATGGCAAACCACTTCTGAAAATGTTACCAAGAAAACTGTAAAGACCTGTCTAGGCAGTTGCCAGGAGCCAACATTGACTTGAAGGCACCCAAAAAAAAAAAAAAAAAACCAGAACAAAAAAATAGTAGATAGACAGGAATTATTTCAGGTTTGATTTTTATTTCTCTTAGTCTCTCTCTCCTTAAATAATAGAAGATAAACTCCAGGATTACATAGCTTTTATCTTGGACCATGTCTGGAGAAATAGAAGGACTTTTCTCTACAAAGCCAACATTTTCCTTGAACTACAGATTGAAAGTTATCCTCGAATGGCACCCAACTTCTCCCTTAAGCAGCAGTACTCATTACTTTAAAAAAAAAAGAATGTTAATTATAAAATATGCATTACTTGATTGATTGATTGATTGATTGATTGATTGATTGATTGAGACCCCTGGCTTCATCACACTTGCCATCTTTCATCTTTACTTTTTATCTTTTATTTATTTTATTGTAATTTCTTTGATTGTTGTGAGCTATCCAGAGTCATTAAGAGTGTTGGGCAGCATACAAGTTTAATAAAATTATTATTATTATTATTATTATTATTATTATTATTATTATTATTACTGTGCTGTGTAGTACTCTCTCTACAGTTGGCTAGTCTTTCTAGAATGAGTTTGTTTTGCATTCTGTGTCAATGCAGTTCTAGCCAGTTCATTTCCCCCCCCAAACTATTGGAATTTAACAGGCATAGAATACTAAACAAAACAAACAAACAAACAGAAACAGAGCATGCAGGGTGGATAGGGGGACCAGTATAATAATCAAGCCGTAGGAAAGAAAAGATAAACGTATCTCCTATATTTCTGACATATCTTTATTAATTTGTATTGTGCACAGACTGCATTCCCAAAAAGGTAACTACTACCCCTAAACACTTGGGTGGAAGTTGAATTTAGAATCCTAATAAGCCTGCACCTTCATACTCTGGGAATAATATTAGAATAAATATACAAGAACAATGCCATATTGGCTTGTGGAAATTGCACCTGTAAGGTGAATGCTTTGAAGTGATGAAGAAAAATGGGTACTACAGCTGGATCTTAAACAGATAAATTATTCACCATTTGTACCTTTAAGCAAAATCATAGCACTTAATAAGACATAACTTATAAACAAGAAGGAAACCAAATGGTTTCTGAACTTACCCTTTTTTATTTCAATAGTGCATATTGCATTAAGGTTTTTCTTTTCTTAGGTTGTAAAAAAGACAGTATAATTTAATCACTTTGCACTAGGAATCAGGCTACTTTAATTTCCTCACACTTAAATAGAAAGGAGGTTTGGTTGTTAAAAGAAGAATGAACAGAATAAGTAAAATACATATTTATTTCAAATTTATGAAAAAAAAATGAATGTTTTTCTCACTTGTACGCTCTGTCAATCTCTGTTAATCAGAGATAACTTCTTAGAGATTGTGGATATTTATCCTGTAAGCTTCAAAGCCTCCTTTTCGTGTGCCTGATAAGTGAAGAACAACGTGATAATTGCCAAAAGTCTTGGGACTACAACTCCCAGAATTCCAGACTATAGAATTCACTGCTGGCTTGAAAAACTAAGATGCTATTTGCATCATTAGAGTAAAATGTAACAGACCTTTCTATTACACATTTTGCTGAATGCTCTACTTTGTTGAATATGTTCATTTTGCGATAGTTTATACAGTACTATTTTAAAAGAAGGTACTTAGAGCTATGAGATCTGAACTGCAAAAACCTGGATGACTACAAGAATGAGATTTTGGTATCTCTTTGTTGGCACTTGGTGTTCATCCAGAATATTGCAGCCCGGCTCTGGTATTCCTTGAATTTATTGTCAACTATTCAAATTTAAGCAACATTCTCTTATGTTTGTTGATAATCTGGCAGGCTTGTGAAGACTGCTTCAAAATTAAGGATTCTTGGCTCTAAGTTAACAGAATGTCTGGCCACTTGGGCAAATGAGAAATGTAGTTCTCCCACAGGTTCCCCTAAAGTCCAGAGAACACAACCCTAAAAATGAACAGAATTTCCATAAGAATTCAAGGAGGTCAATAAGTTGGGCAAGACTGCTAAAAGATTTTGGACAGCAAAATGTGAAATGTTATTCCCCTTTGAAAAAGATGTTGGCTGTACTGGCAATGGGAAAAAATAAAAAACTATCCATGCAGCTCTGTTCCTTCTATATTACACGTAATATCAGTGAAGGTGTGGTGAAGACTAGACATTTCCAAGCAAATGGCTCTTTGTTGGAGGATGGAAATCTATTCTTTGTTTCACAGGCTGTTAACTGCAAGTCCTATCCATGTCCAGTTTAAACAAAAAACAAACATTCAAAGGAAAAGGACAGGGCTTAAAATTTATCATTAACAGCATCTGAACAGCAGAATGAACAGACACATAGGTTTTCCTACAATCTGTCTTTACCACTATGGTGAAATACTTTAAGTGTCACTAATATTAGTAAACAAAATGTATATCTGTCTAATAGAAGAGAATATATGTAGCTCAGGGTTGAACTGTGGAGTCCTTGGTGCTCTCTGACCTTGGTTGTTTGCTGGCAGATGTTTTATTACCCAACTAAGTAACATCATCAGTGCTAGTGAGTGTGGGGTTTCCTCCCTGTTTATATACAGTAGCTTGCCCTGCCAGTATTAGTGGGAATGAACAGCAGTGCACCTGTCCTCCCATGCTTCTATGGATGCTGAAAAATACACAAGCCCAACATACCTCTTTGTCCATTTGCATCGTTACTAGGGACCCCAAAATACAACATAGCAAAAGAACTTACAGAAGAGCTTGGACATGTCACAGAGGGGTGTGAATATTACATCAACTTCCCACTACAGTGCCTCCAGAATATCAAAGACCTAAAAATAGAAGATGAAATTAGGGTTTCATTCAATGTCATGGCACTCTTTACATCCATAGACACAGAACTAACAAAAGAATCCATGGCAGCAGTACTACACAACACACCCTGCCTAGCCGAATACACTAATTTCAAAATACCCAGAATCATGGAGCTCATCAACCTTTGCCTCACTACCTACTTTGAGTTTGATGGACAAATATACCAACAGATCAGAGGAACACCCATGGGATCACCACTCTCAGGACTCATAGCAGAGACTGTACTGCAGCATCTAGAAACTATAACACTCCTATACATACAACCAAAATTATGGATCTAGTATGTAAATGACATCATCATAATAAAAAAGGAACAACTAGAGAAGACACATGAAACAATAACAACTTCAAAGAGATAAAATTAACAAGGGAAGATGAAAACAACGCACTACCCTTCCTGAATATCCTCATCAGCAGAGGAAACGACAGCAAATTAGAAATGCAAGTCTATCAAAAAACAACCCACACTAACCAAGTGCTCCATTACCAAACTAACAACCCAACCTCCCACAAGAGGAGCTGTGTAAGAACATTATTCAGATGAGCACAAATGCACTGCAGCAACCTGGAACACCAGGAAAAGGAAACAGACCATCTATGTAACATCTTCCAACAAAATGGATACCCACACAACTTTATCACAAACTGCCTGACCACTCAACCCACTACAGGACAACCAACACAAGCTATGAAAAGAATAACACTGCCATACATTAAAAAAAAAAAAAATCAGAAACAACCAACAGACTATTACAACACATGGCATCACCATAGCACACAAACCAACTAAAGCCCTCCAGAACATCTTAAGTAAACCAAAAGACCCAGTAGCCAAAGAAGAAAAACAGGAGTCATCTAGAACATACAGTGTAAGGACTGTACCAGCCACTGTGCAGGACAGGCAGAAGGCTAGCACAATGCATCCATGAGCACCAACTAGCACCAACCAGCAGACAGAAGAACTGGGAAACTGAGCATTCTAGACCAAGCCAAATCCAAAAACACTAGGGAATTCCTGGAAGCTTGGCATTCAGACAAATCAGTCATCAATAGACACATAGAACTAAACCACATTTACACACCATTCAAAAGAGACAATAAAAAAGCTAAGAAGGAAAAGACCAGAACACATCCTCTCCAGCAGCTAACACCCAGATAAGCAGGGATTAACACCAGGCAAACAATCAAGCAGAAAAGAATACCCTATCAAGGAACTACCAAGGAGAAAATCATACCCCCACCAATACTGGGAGGGCAAACTACTGTATATAAACGGGGAGCAAACCCCACACTCACGTGCACTGATGATGTTACCTAGTTGGGTAGTGAAACATCTGCAAGCAAACAACCAAGCTCAGAGAGCACCAAGGACTCCACAGCATATCTATCTATATAAATCACCATATGCTCATTTTATGCAAATGTATATCCTTTTTATCCCTTTTTTTCATTATCAGCTGCATTGCATGCCAATTTATTTCCAAGCACAATTCAAGATGCTGGTTATCATCTACCATTGCTTCATTTTACTTATTAATTCCAGGTTTGGAATGCATGTTTTACTGTGTTTCTCTTCCTATTCCACTGCTTTTACTCTGTTGCTGTGATGCTTATTTTCCCTAAACTACCTTAAGACATAAGACATTTTTTTAAGAGGGAAAAAATAGGGACAATTGGCTAGGAGTTAGGGAGCATTGCTGGTCACTACGGAAGCTGTCTTGGGAGCCTGAGGTACCGTGTGACATACCCTAAATAGTAACCAGACATCAGAAGGTGAAATAAAGCATGGACTCATATTAACGTTTTAGAGGCAAGCCTCAACCCAGAATCCCTTTGAAGGATGCTTTGTTCATCAAAGATCTGAGCAAAGTGCCCCTTTGAAGCAATGCTGAGAAGCAAAATTGCCACCCTGAGTCTGCTCAGCATTGTTTGCAACTGGAGCAAAACCCTTCCCTTCAAAAGGCACTTTGGGGTAGGAATTCACTTTTGCGAGGACAATTCTTCATCAAGGCAGATTGTGGCCAATTCACCTGTAGGCCTAAACTCTAAACCTTTGTGGATGAAGCATCCGCAGACCACACAGATCTCACTAATTTCCTTATAGTGCAAACTAATCATCTCTTTGTATACACACACACCATAAAGTGAAACCTGGTGATGAAGTAACAATTAATAGTGCAACAGTACCAAATAGTACCACAAATATATGCAAATTAAAACTCCAATAACCCATCATTTACTTCCCACATGCTTAGGATTTATTAAGGGACCACAGGAATCTTTTGACATCTTATAATAACTATTTCAGAAAATTTCTCCATGGTCAATTCAGAAATTGGAATCTGTTAAGTACGTGTAGTTCCTAAGGGCCTATCCATCCTTCTTGGCAGCCTTAAAGAATAATAAGAATCTCTTATTATTGATAGGGTCTTCTTAAATTCTAGTTGTTCTGAAAGGTTATATGCATCTGAAGTTGTGATAGCATATAAACAGGTATTGATTTGTAGATTAATACAATGGGCTAATATTAAAGCTAGGGATTTCTAATTCACATTAGCTTGCAAAGTCAATGCCATAATCTTTGGATCTGATTGGATTGGTTATCATTCTGTCCACTTCAAAGATTTCTTCATTGTCCCCGAAAGCCACATATACTGTTGGATATTGTCTTCCACCAGAAATCAGAGAGAGACAGCAGACAGACAGACAAAATGGCAAGAAATATATATCCCCAAGATGAATGCTTTAACATGGATCATACTATATTTCTTTTAAAAAATGAGATATGACCATAGGAAATTTTCCTTGGCTTACATTTGAATAGCCATCAGCCTCCTTTCATCAATCACTTTTGATGGGTTAGCTTCTGGAAAATAAATGAATCCATCTGGTTCTAATATATTTCTATGCAAAGCTGTTATAACATACTGATAGGTATCTCAAGTTAAAAGTTGCTACAGTAGATGTACATTATGTATATACAAAAATATGAACTGTAAAGTAATTCATCTCTAACTTCTGTTTTGCCTTTGAACTCATATTATATATTAGAATTTAATTTCCTGATTTGTTCAGGACAAACTCCATTTATTGGCTTATTGTTCATAGTCTCTTTGGCAGCAAGAGTATGATCGTAATATAATCTGCTTCTCAGTTCCTTTACTTATCACTTTATAACACCCTTTTGCTTTGATTCCAAAATATGATTGTCAATAGTGATGTATTAAGATTATTTGTGTAATTTTTTTCATTAATTGCCCTTAGTTTAATTTAAAAGGTTTTTTTTCTTTCTACAAGAGAAGAAATTCTCAAGATTGGGATGTGAGCTTCTTGCTCTAAGTTTAGTTGCAAGCTAGCTAAAACATGTCTGTGAGTGCCTCATCTTTCATTATAGAATTACCTCTCTAGTAGACGTTCAATTAAATCCTGCAGGAAGAATGGTTTCTATATGGCTTTTTAGAACAAGAAATAAGTTCAGCCAAAGTGGTCACAGTAATGGGAAATGTATAATAGTAAACAAGAACACCCAACTTCACAACAATAAAGGTAAAAAATAATGGCAAAAGAAATTCCAGAGAAACTCTAAACCATTTTGAGAATGTAATAGAAAAATAAAAGGGAGGGGATAGAAAAACCTATGAAAGAAATTGAAATTGAGGATCAGCATTAGTTGCAACTATTTTTTTATCCATCATTTTTTTTAAAAAAAAAGATGGATAAACTCTTCTCAGCTCATTGAGAATTGAACTTGGTAAATATAGCAACCTTTTTATTGTGAATTACAAGCTACAAGCTAAAATTCACACAGCCAGTCTATCTGCCAGACAGGCACAGACAGAATCAACATCTCCATGAAGGAGAGATGCTGTTTAATTCACAGACATAGAAAGATACTTCAGCCCCTTCCACTTCAACACAGAAAATTGTTGTGGCACTAGTAGAAGGAAGGAGGTATAGCTCAATGTAGACAAGGAGAGGAAAAAGCTAATTTAAATTAATTCAGGTTTCCAGGGCCAGACAAATTACATCCAAGGATACTGAAGGAACTAGCAGAAATGATTGAAGAACCACTAACATCTCCAAAAATTTCCAAAGAACTAGTGAGGTACTAGAAGATTGAAGGAGAACAAATATTGTCAACATGATGTCTATACTATGCAAGTATATTGAGCAGACTAGGTATACTTAATCTGCAGAAGAGAAAACTGAGGGGAGATACAATAGTAGTATTCAATTACGTAAAGTGTTGTTTTACAGAAGAGAGAGTGGACTTGTTCTCTCTTGCCCCAGAGGACAGGACTAGAACCAATGGCTAAAAATATAGGAAACTCGATTCAAATTAGCTATTAGGAGGAATTTCCTGATAGTAAAAACTGTCAACCAATGGAGCAGGTTGCCTCATGAAGCGATAAATTCCCCTTCACTGAAGGTCAGGCAGAGGCTAGAGAGTCATCTGTACAAAACGCTTTAGTGGATTTTGTTGGATGACCTCTGAGTTCCCTTTCAATTCAATGATTCTTTGAAGAGTTCTAGGTCACTTACTGAATATTATGACTGTACGAGGGGATTTGAACCTAGTACAGTAACTGCTTCTAGCCTAACACTATGACCACTCTGAGTTTCATTAGTGTACCTTTTAGCTGATAATACTTGTCCATATTTATGTATTATGACATACCAACATTACTTCTACTAGCAATCTTTTGTAGTTCAGAATGGCATGTGGAAGAAAGACACCATCTGTTCTTTGGCTTCTTTTCCCAAATGTATCATGATTTTTAAACAATGCATGCATTAAAAGCAAATAATTGTGCATTCCATCCAGGTATGCATAGGACAAACAGGTCCTATTAGCTTCTTAATACTTGTATGAGCACTAATGTCAGATGTGTTTTCTTTAAGGAATTTCACAGTAGATGGCTCTTCCTTCCTCTTCCTCTTCCCCTTCCCCTTCCCCTTCCCCTTCCCCTTCCCCTTCCCCTTCCCCTTCCCCTTCCCCTTCCCTCCCCAAAGGTATAATTGTAACTTCCTGATAAAATAAAGAAGTTTATGAGATTTGAAAAAAGTTGTAATTTATTGTGGTTAAAACTCTGAGAACTAGGCTTTCTTTTTCTCCTTATTTTGCTAGCCAGCTTACTGCAGTTCAATTTTTAGGAGTTATTTTGTTTTTCTTTTCTTAATTGAAATTTCATATATTTCCTGTTTTAAGATAAGCCAGCAACTGAGGGTCACCTTGGACCTAGCTTGGTATGGGTTAAGTTAATAAAACTCAGATCTGATGAAAGTCATCAATCTAAGGAGAAACAGCATTTATAAGCAGTGCTGGGAAAAGAAGAGGCCTCCGTGAAGAAAGCAGAGGTGGGGTAGAGGCAGCACGCCAAGCCTTAGATAAAATCTGCTAAGCCATGCACCAAAGCATGCTATTATGAAGATCCTGAGACTTGTTTTAACGTTAAAGATGGTCTTTGGTGTAAAGTGAAGAAAAAGTAGCATGTACAAATGCTTATAGTGGTGCTAATATAAAGGCACAATATTTTGCCATTTCCATGAAAATGGACTGGAAATCACTATGTGCTTTTCCACTGCTGAGTTGAAGTGTTATCTACCCATCTTTGAAATGGCAGAAAACTATATAGATAGGAAGTTTGCTGTTCCCATTGCCTATCTTTAAGCTGAGAGACAGAGCATAGAAATGGGTTTCTATAACCCACAAACTCCACAGAACCACTTCAAGCATACCACAGCCAAACCAAAAATAAATCAACTCAGCTCTCAAACATGGCCAGTGTTGGGATTCCTTGAAGATCAGAGTTGATCTAGAATAGTGCAGAGGCTAAGCTACTGTATGTGGGCTGAAAAAATCTGGTGGGTAGTGAAGAGATGCAAAAAACTCTAATGGTCATCTACATTTTTGCAATCCCAGTTTGGGTGGCTTTAGCAAAGACACGATATGGAAATGTCTTCAGTTAATCACAGGCTCATTTGATTGCTAGCATCATGTTCTAGGTCAGCATGAGTAAAACATTTGGCTGTCTCTCTCCCCTGAAATGCTGTAGAGATGTTAGTTATTAAGACAACTATATGATGATACATCAGAATAGGAGTTATGTTGCATTTCTATTGTATGGAATCAACTAGGCAGGATTCTGAAAAGTATGAAATAGCATCACTTTTTTCCTGAACTCTTGTGGTTGAGCTGAAGCTATGAATTTAACTGATATCACTAGACTAAGTCTCCTGCATTTTTTCTACAAGTTCTCACGCAATTTGATGAAATAAAGTTTTCTTAAAGACTTCTTTCCAAAGAAAAGAAAAATCCAGAGAAATCCTCACTAGAGGAAGAGTGTGTGTCTTAACACTCACCTAGTTATAAAATAGGGCATTACTCCCTTGTGATGTCACCTCTTTCTTTGTGCAATTGTATCTCCTTCAGTCTGCAACCTCCTTAACTTTCCACTGATTTAGGCTTTGAACACCTTAGGTCCAGGGTCCTTGAAGAACCACCTTTGCCATTTTAGATTGATTGATCACTGAAATTCTTGGGGGAGGGAGAGAATGTATCATTTTGTGATAACCCATAGACAAGCTTTCTTTGTGATGGCACTGCATTCAAGAATGTCCTCTCCCCTGAAATTCATGAGACATCTACTTTTATATCTTTGAGGTGCCATTAAAAAATCTCTCTTCATCTAGACCTTTGGTGAATGAATGTTAGGTAATTGTGCTTTATTATTATTTCTGCTCCTTGCCACCTTTTCCCACTCCTCTATATTGTGGGTGGGTGTTTTAAATTTTGTATACTGTTTTTAGGTGTTTGTAATAAGGGCTATAAAATCTGTTAAATAACAGCAACAATAATGATAAAAGGGAAGACATTATGGGAAAGTTCCTTTCATTAGGATTTTTCAGATGTAGAGTGTGAAGGGTCAAGGAGACTGCAGCATGATGGAAAGATGTGCAACAAAAAAACAGCAGCCCCTGTAGCAGCCCCACCACCTCCAAAGAAGAATTGGAAAGAAAGATTTGAGTACCCTGAGTGTCAGGGGTGTGTGTGTGTGTGTGTGTGTGTGTGTGTGTTAGAGAGAGAGAGAAGCCTCTGAGAAATTGCAAGGCAGATTTTTGCACAAATTATCTTATTCACATGGGAAACAAGTATTAAGTGGCAATCTAGTATTAGAGGGATTTTCATATATTATTATTTTACATTGGCATCCAAAACATAAACATGGGATTGGATTTGCATATTTACTGTCATACAAGCTTAGCCTACCCAGGCTTTGCAACCCTGCCTTTGTTCTGGTCTTCATGTAGTGTCACAAAGAGGCAGTACAAGTCACAAGTTCAGATGTTAACTAATTTAACTAATGACATTTCGCAGAATCATGCCATAATAAAGTCGTCTAAACCATGTTCCGCACACTGCAAAACTGTTTACAGAGCCTAAGCAACAGTCAAAGTTGCAGTGGCCAAAGCTTCTCTTTTTTAAATGGCAGAGAGACAAGACAAGTAAAGAATGAGAAGAAAGAGGGACTATCTTACCTAGAAATCTAAGACCCTCTTTTTATGTGGATTTATTAAAGAAAGATATAAAAGAAAGATGTAGAAACATTATTAGTTCTTTGATACCATTCTATTTCTTCCTAGGGCCGTGGATGTCAAACAAACTGGTTTCAGATTGAAATCAAATACTTTAAGAATTATTCCTTTAGTATATGCTGGGCATTCTTAAAAAGGTTCAACTTGCTCTATTATTTTCATAAAGTGACAAAGTCAGTTAAATACTTTATGTTGTGCAGATGGTAATACCATGTACATACTCAAGGATAATTTAGTCTTGCCATGAGAGAAAGATATCTGAATGGATTGGTAGTCTCCCCCCACCCACCGCTCCTTCGGTTTTCAAGATGTAACAAGCTGCTCTGCACATCTAGGATCAAGTGTAACTTTAATATAAATTGGAAATTTTCAGTTTGGGATTTATATGTGATTGTCAAACATCAGCATCTGGTATCTGCTGCAGATTGGGCCCACTCTTCTTGCCCATTTGCTTGGCAGCTGTAAGCCATCTCATCCCGTTCTAGAAGGGCTGCAACGATAAACCCACTGGCTGTCTGCTCAGACTGGAAATGCCTTGCTGAGGTTGCAAGGGGCTACTAATGAAGGGGGACTAGGCATACTGTACATTTATTTATTTATCATGTAGATTGCACATTTTTAAATTTGTTCTTGTACTTTGAACCACTCAGATTCGGTCTGGAGTTGGGTGGTGCCTAAATCAAATGAATAAAATAAAACTATCAAATAAATTAAAAAATATAACTACAGCTATGGGTGTTGGTTCTGTGCATTTTTATACTGTAGGGAAATCTGTAAAAGTATCCTTTCACAGGTTATACATTTTCCTGTTTTGTAAGACTAGCTATTAACGGTAGTATATGTAATAGTGATGATGATGCCATCAGTGTAATCTTCATGAATTTTTTCACATTTCTTATTAGTTTTGTAACCAATTTGATTATAAAAACCTGAATATACTCCAAAGGTTGTGCCTTTGAAACGGAGGTATCTGTTGCTCTTAAAGATATACCAAACTCTCTCAGTCTCTTTCTTTGCTTCTTAATTCTGAATTTAGTTAAATATGAACATGATGAGCAGTCACATTTTTTAGTTTTGAGTAAATGCCAGATGTGCTGGGGTATAGTCAGTCACAGGCACCACAGCAGGCAAGCAGGGGTGATTTAATCCTCCCTGTTCTACTCCATAATCTACAAAACTATCCCATTCCTCCCACAGCATTTAATATTAGACAAAAATCACACTGGTGCCAATGGGGCATTTTTCCTAATGGCAATTGCAACTGCAGTGACAGGGATTTTTAAAGGCAGCAACTGGAGAAATAAAACCTTCCTTTCTTACAGATTGCATTTCCTGCAACTGTAATTCTCTCCCCTCTTCTAACTAATATTTAATACACCTCTGAAAATCTTCAAAAGCTGTTTGGCAAAAGGAGGCCCATGCTGCTAAAGAGTGAAGTAAAACCACCATGTTGCTTCCCTTTGAATTGCTCCAAAGCCCTTTTCTACCTACTGGAACTGCCAGAAGAGACCGTCAGAGCAACATAAAATAGCGGAATGAAGCAAATCACGTCACTTCCATGGTTCATTGAGATAAAATGCTTTGTTGAAGCTATTTAAAATATTAGGACAAATGTCTCCAGATTAGGATTCCAGTAAAAATGGATATCTTTCAAAAAAAGAAAGAAAAACAAAAGAATATGAATTATCCTTCCATCTTTAATCTAAAATCAAGTTGAGCTTTTGGTGATGCCTAGGACAATCAAAGTCATTTTGTGGCAGTACAAGAGTGATAAGTATGTTAGTTGATCTGGAGTACTTTGTGTTGTACCTGTTTTAAGTTCACCAACATTATTGTTTCCTACTGTTCTTTGTGTGGTATAGTATGAGGCCTACCCAGCACTCATTCACTAAACAGCACAGTGTGTGAAGCTTATTTCTTTCTAAAAATAAATATCCAAGGAAGAAAATTAGAGCTGCATTTGAGGATTGAGGGGGATGGCAGAAGAGACTGCATGCTTTATATGTTAAAGGATTCCGCTTCTTTTCCTGTTTTCTCTAGTTCCCTAAAGGTAGAGAGGACTTTTTTTCTACCCAAGACCCCAGAAACCCCCTGTTAGAGTGGATCTTGCTGAGGCAGCTGGAGAAAAAAAGTAATACATTTCTATAGTTGAGCAACACAAGAAGGGCATGGTCGGAAAAAGGTGTGGAAACAGGCGTGTCCCGACCTGCTTAAATAGTGGAAAGAGTCAGTTGGTGACTGTTTCTGAAACATCACTTCCCTCTTTCAGTTGAAGATGAACCTCAGCAATTAATACCCAGCCATCTCACTCTACCCTTTTGCAAGCCCTACAATTATCTCCTTTTAAAATTCTCATAACATTTCTGAGGTCTTATGCTGAAGGTTACTCTAAGGAGATAGGCAATTCTGTGATGTCTGAGAGACAGTTGGAATTGCAGCCCAGGCAAGATAGATACAGCAGTAAAAGAATGGAGACGTTGAATCGCCTGCCTGGAGTTACAGTTTGCTGCTGTAAATCTGTCCCTGCTGAACATGGTTTTGAAGGACTGGGCACCATTCTTTTCATGTTTCTGAATGAAGTGTTGAAAGAGAAGTCCCTGGAGCTAATACATAGGTAACTTTATGTCTGTGAAAGTAAAACAACCAGAAGATTATTCTGATTAGTAGAACTCCAGTTGTACTGATATAAACTTGAATTTGAATTTGTTCTGGGGTGATTTTTATATATATATAAATAATTGCAGAGAGGACCAGTACAGAATGTCTCTCTGAGCTTCTTCTCTGAAATGTTTGAATTGAGAGTGTCAGATTAGGATGGAGAGACCCAATAATAATTCCCTTGATATCATGAAATTCACTGGGGTAGCCTTGGGTCAATAACTAGGTATTATTAATAATGATTATGAAAGGAGTAATAATACCTGATTAGAAAATGGATATGAAATACTTTACAGTATCACAGGCTTCTAATGATGCATTGAAATATATTTTATGTTATTTTAGATTTGTTGTTTATCCACCCATATTTCACTACTTGTATCAGATTCTTCTTTTTGTATCATCTATTTCTTTTTTCTTTCTCTAAAAACAACACTTACTACAGCAGCAACAAGCAGGCCATGATTGTGTACACACTCAGCAGGGCAGCAATTTCTACTTTAAAATAGGATGTTCTTGCACTATGCTTTCTATCTTTCAAGCTGTTCACCACTTTGCAATCAAAGATCAGTGACATTTTTTTTTGAAGTGTCAATGGTCCATGTACATAAGTAGACATCCAAACATTCTTAGTCAGGAATGTTTTTCCTCAGGCTGTTTACTATAAATGTCCTATAGGTTTAACCATCATATATCAAGATCTGGGTGAGCAGCATGGCTGATGTGGACACTAGTGGCCCCACACAGGCCTATTATTAAGCCTCCCCCCCTTGGAGATCCTGGCTCCCTACTCTCCCTCATATCTCCACCTATTCCATAAACCAGCCTGTGGTCCAGTGTAAAAGCAGAGGAAGAAGGAGGAGGAAAGAGGAACGGGGTCTAAAGACTGGGCTGGGTCTGGAGGAGGAGGTGGCAATTAATTTCTAGCCAGCTAGAGAATCAACTGTTCTTGATGCCAAGAGAGGACGAGCATAAAACAATGTCTGATATTTCCTGAGATGCCCCAGCTCTACAAGTACTGTAGTTTAGCCCCTTCCATTCTCTCTCTGCTGCTCAGCACTCCACTCCATTTTAAAAGCAGACATTTGTGCCCCAGCTCTTTCTGATCTCCTCGAATTTCTTCACCATTGCATGGCAAGCCATTTCAATTTTTAAACAGTTGCTAAATTTGCCCTCTATTTATAGTAGGAAATGCTATATATGGGGTACATCATTTGATTTTAGAGGTAAAAGGTTGTTTATCTGATTATTTTACAAAAATCGGGACAGCTGCTAGCTTGTATCAAAGAGATATAGATAACCCTAATTCTAACAGCTGCCTAGGTATTTGCAGCCCATATGAGATAACTTCAAATTTGGCTTCTTCCTTTTCTCTTAATTAGTGATCTTGCCATATTGTGTTCCCTTTTATGCCTTGTTATACCTTGTTATCTTATTCTGTTTCCTTTTTCACTATAGAATTTCAAGTACAAAAGTCTTACTTATGCTTATGCTTCTACATAACTAGATTATGTAATCATTGTAAAGTTCTTCCACAGAAAGAGAAAATTAAGAGGAAGGACAGTACGTTTTGTAGAAAATTGGATTGCTGCTTCTTCAAGAGTTACTTGATAATATCCAGAATATCAACTGTAAAGGGAAAGACTGAGAACCTTTCTTCAGTGGTGATCCTTGCTGTGGTGATAGAAAGAGCTTCTGGCATAATAATGAATTGTCCAGAATTTCTTTCCTCCCCTCTGTATTTTGCTGCTGGGCACGCTTTGCAGTACAGAAAAGAGCAGGATAAGGGTAGTTAAATCATGGCTTTATGATAAGACAAAGTCAGCATCATGGAAATGGTAGATGAATGCAAATACCAACAAAGAAAGGCTCTGAGGAGACTTGTGAAGGTAGCAAGTGAATCTTAAAGGAAAGCACAATATCGTATCTTCTTTTTCTTCTCTCATGCTCACCTCTTAGGGCTCATCATCACGTCCTCTTATGTTGACACAACCTTGATCCAATAATTCTTTGTTGCTGTTGTTGCCTTCATCTCATTCCAGGCCCACAGATGAGTCAGCTGAAAGTCTTCTGCTGCCTGCCCCAGTTTTAAAATAGCATTATCCTTCTTCTCGCAACATAATTGTTGCTATGGATATGATCTAGGATGCTTCACCAACAATGCCATTGATGATATGGAAAGGGTCTAGGATCTGCCCAGCTTCTATCGGATAGCTGTGAACATACTCCCTGTCTTCCAGGCATGGAGCATTGCCTTCCATAACCATTTTGGCTTCAACCTGGCTTCTGCAGAAAGATCTGCCTGCATAATGCCTGACCAGAGCTTTCCAAATCACTTGTCAGCTCATGTCTGGGCACCTAATATATACAAGTTTAGTGCTGCTTTGAAAGAGTGCTAGATCTGTTCTTTCAAACAAGGATTTAATGCTCTTTTGAAAGCGTGCTAGCTTTGGGCTACACAGAAGGTCAATTTAAAAAAGGAAAGAGAGACAGGTTCTGCCAGTTGTGCATGATTGCATTACATGTTTTCTGCTATTGCTGCTGATGATAAGAAGTTTCATGTGACTATACTTTTTACTTTTTTTTATAGCACCATTTTGTCTACCCCATGGGCTGTTTATGGTGCTGCCAGCCATGCCCTTCTCTACCAGCACTGACATTTTCTTGTAGCACTAGTCAAAGATAGAGCTTGATTACTGTCCATCACTTTCTTCTGCTTCATCCTGCATGCTCCTTCTTTATACCTGTGACCCATCTGCCAGGCTATTTCTGAGCACAGGTCTAAGGTTCTTTTGAAAGAGCAGTCGACTCATGTTCAGAAATTGCCTGACAGATCACAGAATCAAAGGAGGACTTGGACAGAGGTACAGACTGAACAGGCTCTTCTGTTCTATCAGCTGGACTGTTTTTGGACTCTTTCAGAAGAATATTTGACCCATGTTCATAAATAGCCCAGCTGACATATAACTGGCATGGAGCATTTCCACACCCTAAGACCTCTTAGTTGGGCATCTTGAAGAACCAGCCATTCTAAGCATCCACCTACACTTGCCCTCCATACTTTAAGGAGACAATTGATGTCTGTTTTTCCTGTTGGCAGGTGATGTTGCGTGGGACAGAAGACAAAACTGGGGTATTCACCAATCACTTTCCCTAACTTGTCACACATTAAAACAGCAAGAAAGCACCACTCACTGGTCTTGTTACTGAGGGAGAATAAAGATTGACAACAAGGGCAGAGCAAATTATTCTAGCATCCTTTTCTGCCAGCTCCCAGGCTGGAAGATAGCATTTAAATGCGGCTGTCTGGCTGTGCCATTAGGCATGCAATTAGTAGCCTGAAGCATTATCTCTCAGCTATTTCTCTCTCTTTTATTCCTGATCCATGTGCTGTGTCTGGTAAAGGCTGACTGCCAGATGTGCAATACAATAAAAGATGCTGGAGATGGGTTGCCTGGTTTCTAAAGATACAGGGATGTAAAAAAAAAAAATGCACACACAAATATAATTAGAAACTTGTGAATTGCATGGGATGTCTCTAACATTCACAGTTTTCCTATTAGTCATCAGAATGTGCTACAAGCTACAACTTGCTAATGTAGTCCAGTTTTAAGGCCATTTGTCACTGCTACATTGTGGTCATCATGCTAATTGCAGAAAACTGGAAGAAGTGAAGTTAAGCACTTCATATAGAAATAAAGATCTGAACACCTACTGTTCTAGAAAAATATGTTTTTCATTTATTGCATTTATATATATATTTGAGAATTGATAGAAAAGTATGAGTACAAGAGTTTTTAGTGTAGCACAACAGTTACCCTTAAAGCATCTGATAATTTGACCCTATGCTGACAGATCTGAATAAATGGAAACCAATTTTTGTTTCCCCTCAAGAAGCTTCTATGAAATTCTATGTATATAATATCACATCTGATGAAAACCAAACTTCTTGTTTATCATTCCAACAAGAACATTAGAGATGGAGCATTTCCTTGAATAGATAAAGCAACTCAGTCTCCCGAAAGAAATTGGCTTTCTATCTTCCTTGTAGCCATGACATGTAACAGAGGTCACTATCTATGGGTCTATCCATGGGTGCTGTCTTTGTAAAAATGAGGTGTATACAATACTGGTGGGGCTTGCATCCTGGTGCCATTGTGCTGTTTTCATCATTTTTGCCCCTGCCTCCACAGATGCCACTGGGTCCATCTTGTGATGGTCACAGCATATGGAAGATTGCAACTTGAAATAGAAACAATAACAATAGAGCATGCATTAGCACTGGAAATGAATGAAACATAGATATGTTGTGAATGTGTGAAAGAAAGTTAAAGAAAATTAAAATGATCTGTCTTGTGCAGTGGAGTTGATGAATACATGCAGGGAACTAAAAGTATGGGTTTAATTTTGAGTAGAAGAAATAAAATGTATGAACTGATGGCATCTTGGTTGTTGCAAGTGCACATGAATGTAGGATCCGTAGACTGGTGATAGTTATGATGATAATTGCAAGAACAAGAAATCAGTTTGAGATAAAATTGTACAACATTCTGAATGAATTCAATCTAGAGGAAAACAGCAATCTGTTAAGTGACATCAATGGGTGGGTAAGAACAAGATGAGAGATTACAGAAAAAGTGATTGGATCATTTTGAGACACAAGAATGAATGAAATGCTGATTATTTGATGAGAAAATAATCTTATCTGTTTAGAAAAAAAACTTGGTTGGTTTAAGCATAAGCTTTTCTTTTTTAATATGTACATGGCAAAAGAATTAATATAGATCTAATGGCATGATTGAAATGATTATTTATGATGTAAGATTGAGAGAATTAGTAAAGGATATAGGCACAATGAGAAGTACTGAATGTGGAACACTCCATTTTTTGGTAGTGTGAAGAATGGAAATTGGGAAAATGGGTGCTGCCTGGAACAAAATAAAAAAGAATTCTGTTAAAAACTGCAGAAGCACTCTGTGTAGTTATGCTGATGGGAAGTATGGTAAGGGGTACTTGAGGGAATGGTCATTTCAAAGAGTCTGTGGATGGAAACAATGAATAGAATGAATGCTGCAAAAAAATGAGGATGAGAAAAAGATACAAGTGGGTGACCATAGTAGTTGAATGAATGAATGACTAAATAAATAAATTAATAAAGTTGTATGTAAGTGTATATAGAAATATTGTTGCAAAGACCAAAGTGAAAGAGAACAAGAAGTTAATTAAAAGTCATGGGGGGAAAAAACCAGAATGATTTTAATGGAAATAAAACTTTGTTTTGGAAGTGGGTGAAGAGAGCAAAACAAGATGCCTTCAGCAGAGTGAGTGGAACTAAAAATAAAAGGGATAAATGATTTGGTATGAAATGCTGAATTGAGTGAATTTGAGAAGAAGCATTTTAGAAATTTCTATGAGAATGATAGTGATATTCAGAAAGGTGTAATTGAAACAGATACTATTAATGTTAGCATCCAGAGCAAAAACAATGATGAAAAAGAAGACAAAAATAATGTAAGAATGTTGAACACTAGTAAGGCTGCAGATGTAGATGGTGTAACTGAAGAAATTTTAAAATACAGCTGTGGTTTGCTTATGAAGTGGCTATGTGACAAGTTTAATGTATCTGTGGAGGATGTATCTCTGCCTGATGATTGGAAAAATGTGGCTATTGTTCATCTATATAAAGGGATAAGTAGCAAAAGTGAATGAAAAAAAACTGCAGGAAAATTTGTTAATGTGCCTAGGGATATATTTGGCAGAATTCTGATTGAAAGGGTATGAGAGGTAGCAATGAGGAAAAATTTGGAAGTACAGTACGGCATCTGGCAAGGGATGTGCAGACCAGATTTTTGCTCCTTAGCAGATCATAGACTTGCATTTATGGAATGCTTGATGTGAATATGGAATTGAAGATTGGTTGCTAAGAGCAGTATATGTTGAATGTAAAGAAGGAGTAAGAAGAAATAGAATGTTCAGCAGTGATCAGGGAAAAATAAAAGAATACATATAAGGAATGCTGCTAGTGACATTAGAAGAGTGGTTTTCGAGGACATGAGAATGTGTGAACTTTTGTATGCAAATGTTGCCATGTTAGAAGCAGAATGATTTGCAGCAAATATTACACTGTATAATCTTCCAGAGAATATTAGTCTGAAAATTAATGGATCAAAAATTGTAGTTATATCTAACGGGAAAATGATGTGAACAGTTACAAGTTATATATAAAATGGTTGGGTACCTTAATAGAACATTTACTAAAGATTCATGGAAGAATTTTAATGCATGCATATGCTGTTAGAAAGTGCATCATATCTGGTCTGTTGCAAAGAATAAATATTTGTTGAAATAACAAACAGTTTGGCATAAGAGCATCCTTTCGCTCAATTTCTTATTTGGAAATGAGAGTAAGTTGCGTACAGTGGGAGGGTTACTTTAAAAAAGTATGTATAGTAAAACTAGAAGGGATAGGCTCAAGAATGAATGGGTGCTGAATTAACGTGGATTGAATACAAAAGTGAATAACTAATACAAAAGAAATACACTAACATGGTTTGGCCATATATAAAGAAATAATATTGCACATCTATCTATCTATCTATCTATCTATCTATCTATCTATCTATCTATCTATCTATCTTTCTATCTATCTATCTATCTATCTATCTATCTATCTATCTATCTATCTATGAAGAATGGATGAAGGAGGGAGGGAAGGAGGGAAGAGCAAGGAAGGAATGAGGAAGAGGAAGACTGAGAAAGTGGTGGGCATGGAATTGATAAGATGCAGAAAAAGAAGTAGATGAAGTTTAAAAAACAAAAAGCAATGTGTGTGGTGGTATATGGATGTGATAGAAGCAGGGATGATTGGCAGAGATCAAAAGCTATGGAGACATATTGTGAATGATGTTGGTGTAAACTATATTTTGCAATATTTCCTGTCCTTTCTTACCCTGTGACTTTAATTTCTGTGACTCATTATTTATTTCTTTCCTGTATTTTGCATAATTTTGCCTATCCTTCTGCATATTTCCCCTTTCCCAATAAATTATTTTGTATATGGAAAGATTGTATGTCATAGTTTATGAATGTCATGGCTTAATAAGAAATTTATTAATTTATTAATAATTTAATAATTTAAAATGATTAAGATCTTCTCTCTCTGCAAGATGACACAATTATACAGCTAACCCTTGTGTTTCAGGATTGTCTACAGATTGGTAAAGATCAGTATTCCTGGGCTTTGACTAATATGGTCCAAAGCAGCTTTCTTTTCTATTTCCCCAGAGCTGGACTGAGAAGAGAAATCCTAGACAGAAGGATTAGGAACTCCACAGTGGACAGTCTAGGGCAGGGTCTCCCAAACTGTGAGGTGTACCTCCCATGGGGAGGTGTAGACGAGTCCAAGGGAGGTAGTGTCATGGCCCAGGACTCAGATTCTGATTCTGAATCTGAAGAAGCTGCTCCTGCTGAACCAATGGAATGAAAGTCTCAGGAGACACCAAGCCAGGAATCATCTGAGGCTGATCAAACACAGGCACCATCAGAACAGCTGGAGTAGTCAAATAATGAGGTATAGCCTCCAAGCCCTCAGACTTGGTGAGTGGAGCAAATATGCTCAATGAAGCTCCTTGACAAGCAAGGGAGTAACTATCTTAGTTGAAGATAGCTGGCTGCAGCCTGATTTAAGAGGCAATCCTGACCTGTGTTTCTCCATTGGAAGCAACCATCTGATCTTCTGATCTGGTGTGTCATTCCTGTGAATTCTGCTGGTGTAAGAAACCCTAAAACTCTGACTTTTGGACTGGCTGACAAAGCTCTCTGAGCTTCCAACTGGATTTTAACTTCTGTCCTGCACATTCCTGTTGAAAGCAAAACTGCCCAGGCAAGCTTTCTTTCCAAGAGACTCTGTTTTGATTTACATTCTTTTCCTCGTCTGACGATTATCTACTCAGCCTTGAATAAATTGCTATTCTCACCTAGGAACTGTGTGTGTGAGAGTTTGAAACCTGAAACAGGACAGGTATGAAGAACTTTTTAGTTACATTACAATAAATCCATCTTTCCTAAAATTTCATTGTATTGTGTTCATTGTTCATTTGTGTTCATTTTGGTGTTTGAATTTTTAGGGGAGGTGTGTACATTAAGATTACAGGTAGTCCTTGACTTATGACCACAATTGGGACTGGAATTTCCATCACTAAGTGATGAGGTTGTTAAGTGAGTCATTCCCGATTTTATGACCTTTTTTGCCGTGGTAGTTAAGCGAATCAGTGCAGTCATTAAGCAAATCACATGGTCATTATGTGAATCTGGCTTCCCCCATTGAGGTTGCTTGTCGGAAGCCCCCTGGGAAGGTTGCAAATGGCAGTTGCATGACTCCAGGATGCTGCAGCTACCATAAATACATGCCAGTTGCCAAGCACCTGAATTTTAATCATATGACCACAGAGATGCTGCAACAGTTGTAAGTGTGAGGACCAGTTGTAAGTCACTTTTTTCAGCACCGTTTAACTTCTAACAGTTATTAAATGAATGGTCGTAAGTTGAGGACTACCTGTATGCTAAAGGGAGGTGTGATGGCAAAAAATTTAGGAATCCCTGGTCTAGGGGGTGTCAGGAAATTCAGAATGAGAGATGGCAGCCTATTATAGGTATGTTTTACTGAGGAATTCTTGTCAATTAGGTTTTTAAGTTATTGATCTCTCCTAATATTATATTTAACAGCAACAGCAACTTTGTGTAGTTGCTAGTGCTAAGAGAGGGAACCAGGCCTACAGAACCAGGCCTACAGTCATCCAGAAAACATTGTGGTCAACCTGGGCATCTCTTGCCTTAATCTAACACTTTAGTTGTTATACTTTATAAATTCCACTGTGACTTCAATGTATTAAACACACAGTCACACAAACACATATGGAAGAAGCCTCCCAATTTGTTCTCAGACACTTGGAAAGAACAATTTCTCCCAAAGCCATCTAACCAGGAAAAAGAGGGGAATGGGATTCACACCAATTTATTAAAGCAAATAAACAGTACAACTCTTCTCACTACAAACAAAAAGAAGAGAGGAAACACATTTAATGGCACAGGCTAGAAAAAGCAGGGAGAAAACATACAGCCATTTATTTTGAGAAAATAAAAATAAAATCACACCCATGTGGCCAATTTGTTTACTCTGAGACTAGAAAGCAAACATCTTATGTCACCTTGCCAAGAGAAAAACAAAAACAAGATCATGCCAGTAAATTAAAAGCAGGTCAGTGTGTTTTATTCTGCTGTTTATCTTGCTTTCACTGGTAGCATCTTTTCTCTTTAGGTATGGACTCATACTTCTGAATAAACTTGCACACTATCCAGAGCAGACTATGATATGAAATTCTGGTGCCAAGACTTTGTGGGGTTCCAGAATATAGGGCAGCTACACCCCTGTGGAATGGGCTTAAATTTTTTTAAATGAATGAATGAATGAATGAATGAATGAATGAATGAATGAATGAATGAAACAAATGCACATAAATAATAAGAAAAGTGTATCACACTCCCTGTCTTGAATTTTCGGCAGCAAGCAGAAATAAATATGAAAAGAGGAGCAACATTCAAGAGGAGTCCATACACCTTTAGCTCCAGCTAGAGAACACTAGACTCATTTTTGTTCCAACTAGATTCCAGATAGCTTGTGCTTCAACCCCCAACACCATCTAAGTCAAATTAAGATTTTAGCATTTTTCATTATTCCTGTAAATTATAGTAGGAAAAAAAATGCCGGGTTTTATACTTCACACTGAGCCATGATTAGTTTATTGAATACACCACAACTGGGAGTCTTCACACAACAGGTCAGGTGATTTTCCCTACAGGCTTTTCTTCTGTTCAGTTGCAGTCCAAGGGATTTTGATGAGATGTAGTGCCAGAGCAGGATGAAATATTAGGACAGTGGAACACCTTGGAGATAATTTTTAAAAGGTGCTTCAGAACATGCAGGAGATGTACTGTAGCATCTATTTTCTGTTCATTAAAGCAGCTGTATCTTTTCCTGGGACCTTGAAGTTGCTGTCTGAAGACAGGTTTCTGGGAAAAGTTACTGCTGCTTTAAAAAGGTGCAGATGGATGCTACATTTGCACTCCATACATTTGAGTGCATCTTCCTGGAATCAAATCTGAAGCATTGCACGTGAAGGAGGATGCCAGAAGAGCTTTTCTTTCCTGCCTCTCCTTCCCTGTGCCAGGTGCCTGCAGCCTAGAAGGCAGCGATCTAACTCAGCTCGAGTTCGTAAGTGAGACTGAGACTTCAGCAGGACTCCCATCTAATCCTCAGCAAACCATCCTGAACTATCAGTCATTCATAAAGGAGCAAAAGACCCCAGGCATTCCTTGACTGGCACTTTTAATGCTACTTTTTTTTCTTCTTCTCTGGGCTTCCCCTTCCCCTTCTTTTATTCCCATCCCGACTTCTGAACGATGGCTGAAATTTCAGTGCTGTGGTGCTTAAAATCCATTATTAACTATGCTTGACTAACTGAGGTTAAGCCCTCAAAAGTGGAAGATGGGGGGAAAAATAAAGGAAAACAAAACAGCAAACGTGCACCTCCTTAACTGGATAGAAACTGGTGAGGCATAACAGTATATACATAATAAATCCAAAACCCTTTTGACAACCAAGAAGAAAGTAAATGCAAAAGGTATGCATTTCTTTCTTTTTCTTTTTTTCCTTTTCTTTTTTAACCATAGGGTCTCTGCATTGCAGTTCAGATACTAAGGAAAAATAAATATGTATAATTATGGATATAAAGACCCTATTTTTCAGCCTTCCTGCACTGCGCTTTATAGCTGCCCTTGCAATTTGGCTTTTTAGCGGGGGCAGCTGATAACTGTAAATACACTGAATGAATAATGGAAATAAAGCAAGTAAAACATGATTTATGCCTATATAATTATAATTACAGCTACCTTCCCTCTATTCCTTTGTAGAAATTTGGATTTTATACGATTAGGTAGTATAAAAGTATTTCTCAAACTCCTACTTTTTTATGACACTTACTTATTTACAGCCAACTGGCAGTGGGTATCAGTTTCTGCAGAATTCAGTTCGACTTATATAAATATAAGAACATCATCCACCATTATGCTGAGAGCCATACTTGGTGCCTTTTCACTCATTCAAGGAAAAGACAAATTTGGATCACAATGTCAATAATGTTTTTAGTAACATTTCCCCCTATTTTTAGTGCTTTCTTACATGGAAATTTTCTCCTACATATATCATATCCTCAGCTAGGTGGGTATGATATATATGGAAGCAGGCTTTTTCAAATGGACTAGACATGAAACACTAGACACTGTTATTGCCGATGTACTGTTTACAGTGTGATATAGAAAGAGAGGCGGAGAGAGACAGAGAGTGTGTTGTATGGGTGAAAGTACTGGGAAAAATCATTCAGAACTTTGGATCTGAAGATGATCAATCTGTAGGTAACAAGTATATGTAACCTGAGTGTCTAATATGAGCTCAGCCCTTCCCATCTAATTAGATAATTTAGTTTCCTTTCACATCGATTAATGGTAGAAGACATTAGATATTTTTAAAATAAATAGTGGGAATCAAGATGGTGTTCTTTGCACAATGAAGATGAGATGAAATCAGAATTATGAGAACAAGTTTGTAAGATAGACAGATAATAAATAGAGCAGGAGGAGGTCTACTCTGCTTAGCAATACTGAACAATGATCCAAATTGTTTAAAAATGTGAAGGAATTAATGTTTAAAATACATCTCTACCAGTGCTGTGGATTAGCTGAAAATACATAATGTATTGCCTTATTGGTGACTTTTCATTAGCAGCTTCATTCTGTTCTACCTCATTGAACTTGCATAAGGTCATCCTTGGTCTGTAGAATGAAACTGGAGTAATTCTCGAAGTCATTCTCATAACACTGGTGTTCATACAACATTGGACTTGAAGACAAGAGATTATCTACAAAGCAATAGAGGTTTCATCAAGCTTTCAATTTGTCTTAAAATACCTACATGAGATTTGTTTTCAGCTGTCATTTATCCTGCTAGGTGTCAAAGAAATATCTGTATTGCTTAAATAGTACTTCTAAAACTATCATTCTCTCAAAACTTCACAAAAAGTGCTTCCCCCATTACATATCTTATCTTCACAAAACTTCATGATGGAGATTCAACTAAGAGAGAACCTGGCTCCAAATTCCTCACTGAGCTTCAGAGCTGATGATAGAATCTTTGCACTCTTCCTCATGGACAAATTAAAGTGCCAGTACTTAAACTGGCAGGGAACTAATTAGCATAAAACCTGTTGCCCTCTTGGTGATTGCTATCCTGCTACAGACAAAAATCTGTCAAATGATGCTGTCCTTGCTTATAGTGTACATGGCATTGTAAAGACAGAGACTGCTGGATTCCTCCACCTTGATTCTCCCTCATCCTACAAACATCATCACTCAATGGGAAAACATCCACCAGTCACTCTCCTTAATGTGGCGTGGGATTGGGAATGGGGAGAAGGCATATTTTGACAGATGGCTGGGCTGGCAGGTTTAACAATCTGTCAACTCACTCTGGCTTTGTGCAAGTATTTTGTGCTTATATGGTTGCTAGTTTAGCACAACTCCAGAAAAGCCCTAAACTCTTGTTCAAATGGCTCCTGTTATCCAAATGGCCCTGATCCTGTTAGTTTTCTGTAAGGCTTTAAAGACCTGGCTGTTCCCCCAGACATTTAGGCAGGGAGATTGAGGGAACTCTGCTGGTTAATTAGATTTTATTGTTATTTTCTGAAGATGGAATTATTTCTGCAAACTCAGATATTGATTATTTGGTTTGTTGATTTTTTGTTGTTAAATTTAATACTTGTATGCCACACAGAGTTATTCCTATGGGATGGGTGGCTGTATAAATTGTTTAAATAAATAATAAATAAAAGCATCCCAAACAATAGCAGATAGGCAAAAGAAGAGTTGTGCCATGAAGCAGCAAAGAGAGACCTGGCTGTCTTTTTCCTGCTTCACTATGCAGCCTACCCCAACCCCGCCACAGCCATTTATCAATTGCTATCCAAGCTACTTAAGGTCTCTGAGCTGGGGAACAATTTGAAGAAATGGTGAATACAGGGAGAGAGCCAGTTTTAAAAGAATCAAACTCTGCCCAAAGCAAAATGACCCTGGAAGATAGTGCCCAGGAATCAAAAGGACCAGCCTAAAGTGATCAATAAGTTCCAGGGTGATCCCATCTTCTAGGTGTCACTTGGCTCTAACACCAAGGGGAAGGTAAGTTAATTGTGTCACATTGCACAAATGGCAGCAGTGCCACAACTTCCTGCCTGCTGAAGGAGAAAATATTATTTTAAACACAAGAATAACAAATGTGATCTTCAACTGCCCCAGGTACAAGTTGGGAATGAGATTAAGGCAAAGTCATTAAAACATGGCAGAAAAAAGAGATTACTGGGGCTTGTTGATGCCATGGTTAGGTGCAAGTGGGGAATATCCCATAGATTTGGAACGGACCCTTAGGTCACCAGATCCAACCTTTTCTCAATGCAGGTATCCAAATTAAGACATTATCAACAAATGGTCATCCAGCTTCTTTTTGAATATATGGAGGAAGTACACTTCACAAGCCAACAGTGAACTTCTATTCCTTATAGTATAGTCACCAGATATTGCAGCTTTTCTCTTTGTACCCCTGCTCTTCTTTTACTTTCACCTTTCTTCCTCTCTTTAGCCCTTTTTCCTATTCTTTTTTCCAGAGAGACTCTCAGCCTGATTCTTCTGTACTGGCCTGAAAGCTATCCCCAAATCCTAGCAATAGCTTCTTACTCACTTGCTTCTAGTTGTTTGTGTTGTCCACTGAGAATGGTTCTCACTTTAATTCTCCTTTGGGAAAGTCACTTCGCTATAATCTGAGATAGTTGTTCATATAGAGACCATGAATGAGGAGCATATAACAAAGCAAGAACAAAGGAATACAAAACAACAAAAGTCAAAAGTCAAAACATAAAACCAATCATGTGATTGCAATACCACTTCCAGTAAAAGCATTCCATCCTCCAGTGCTAGACAGCAGGTGAGTCTTAACTTTCTTAAAGCCTAGGAGGGAGAGAACCAACCAAATCTCCTCAGGAAGGAAGTTCTGAGGTGTGAGATGAGCTATGGAGACAGCCCACTTTTGAGGCCCCATTAGATGGTAATCACAGAGGAGCAAGATCTAGAAGGAGTTGACTGTGTTCAATCTGGTTGGATGGGCAGAAGAAAACAGGAGAAGGCAGTTCCTCAAATAGATAGCCTAGGCATATCCCTCACTCCCAGGCTGCTGCATTCTGTACCAGTGTAGCTTCTGAATGTTTTCAAAAGTAGTCCATGTTACAGTAATCCAAATGGGAGGTGCCTCGGATGTGAGTGACTGTGAGAAGGGCCTCACAATCCAGGAGTGGCTACAATTGGAACACAAGATAAAACTGCAAAAGCCCTCCTAGCCACAGCTGCCATCTGCTCTTCGAGCAGGTGTTGTGTGTACAGGAGGGACCCAAATTGTGAACCACCTCTGAATAGGGAGTACCACTCTATTCAGAGTAAAAAGTGGAATCATTTCTCTGGAATTATTAGGCCGACAGACCCAAAGCCACTCCACCTTGGAGGGATTCAATCTGTTCCTCCCCACCCAGACCCTGACAGCTTCCAGGCCCAGGGACAAGATGTGTAACTGGATATCATTAACATACTGATGATACTGGACCCTGTGCTGAAGGGTGACCTGCTTCAGTGGTTTCATGTAGACGTTAAAAGGAATCATAGACATGAGAAAGCCTTAAGGCACTCCACATAGCACAGTCCTCTAGGCAGAGCTCTTCTCCCCACCCCCCAAATCTACTGAACCACCTCTTCAGGAAGGAGGAGAATCATTGTAAAACAACACCCCCCTCCCCTCCAATCCCTTCTGGTGACAGTCCAGAAGGATACTATGATGAATGGTACTTCTTGTACATTACTTGAAAGCCACTGAAAGGTCAAGGATGACTAGGAGAGTTACATTCCCTTGATCCAAAACTCTCCAAAGTTCATCCACAAGTGTGACGCGGTTTCTATGCTGCAGCCTGGCCTGAAACCTGGCTGCCAAGTGTCTGTGTAATCCATTTCCTCTAGTGCTGCCTGGAGTTGCAGGACCACCACTTTCTCTACAACCTTTCCTAAAAAAATTGGAGACAGGTCTATAATTATCTAAAGCAATCATGTTGTGGCAAACTAGAAATGGAGGATCCCTCAGAAACAAAATCAGGGCCAAACTGTACCCCCCCCCCTTTACATAATCTCATCAGACTTGAAAAGACTACACTATTCCTTCCCCCAAACATAGCCCCCTTAAACACGTCATGTGACAGCCAGTTTTTTGTAGTGATTAAAGCATCAGGCTAGAAACCGGGAGACCATGAGTTCTGGTACTACCTTAGGCACAAAGCCAGCTAGGTGACTTTGGGCCAGTCTCAGCCCTAGGAAGGAGGCAAGGGCAAGCCACTTCTGAAAAACTTTGCCAAGAAAATTGCAGGGACTAGTCCAGGTATTCACCAGGAGTCAAAAACTGACTCGAAGCCCCCCCCCCCCCCGCAAAAAAAGCCAGGCCAGAAGACACTCACCAGGACAAGACCAACAAAAGACGCAAAAGACGCAGCCACCCAGCAGCAGACCTAAGAAGGGAATTGCAGCACTGTAGCTGGGCAGAAAAACACGGATGTTCCATTTCTAAATTAAGGACAAATGTCTAGTCACCCAATGTTCCACCGCCCATTAGGATGGGAAACAAAAGGCATTTCCCAGCACTGCTGTCTCCTTTGAAAAGGTGTGATCCTCCTTCCTCTCATGAAATAAAATTAATTTAACCCACCCTCTGTGGCCAGAGAAACCCACCAGTGAATCAAAGCCTTAGAATTTCCTGTTCCCAGGTCACTGCTCCTACAAAAGTCCTTTCTTTTGTTCTTGTTCCTCTTTCTCCTACAAACTGGAACCCAGTCATCATTGCACTCCATCTTTTGCATCTACACCAATCAGAATGTCAGCTCTGTGAGGTAGGAAGCCAACTCCTCAGGAAGATTAGAACTCAGCTTTGTGGAGAGAGGCTATGGTAGCAGAATCTTGCAGGCTGGATTGTGCTTTTCCTCCCCTCCCTCTCAGTGAGTCAGGGAGGAGCCATCCTGAGTCTCTTCTTAATACCATCCTCCTTCCCAGGGCTGTTGGGATGGATGCTGGTGAGTGAGCCTATGCCGTTTCCCTCAGCAAACTGGAGGGAAATGAACCCATCATCTCTCAGGTTTCTGAGGCTGTAAAATTTAATGTCCCTTTGAGGGAAGAGATGAGCTGAGGAAGTAGGGTGGGAAGCATTTCTCCCTGGCTGCAGTCATTCCCGAGCATAGACAGCAATCTTAGCTTTACTTCCTCACATTCCTATTTTCTCCACAACAACAACCCTGTGAGGTGGGTTGGGCTGAGTGACAGCGACTGGCCCAAAATCACCCAGCTGGCTTTCATGCCTAAGAGAGGCCTAGAACTCACAGTCTCCTGGTTCCTAGGCCAGCATCTTCACCACTACTCCAAACTGTGGCTCTTTTTGTGCTGCTTGAATCACCACTGTGTAGCAAGCAGGAGCAAGCAGGTCCTGTCAGACTCGAAATGGGTCTTCTTCCTTTGACCTTCTAGGCATCTCTTCTGCCACTTCATCTCCCTGAGCTCCTCAGTAAATCAAGGAGCACAGTGGACCTGTAAGAGGGGAGAGGCCTCTCTGGTGCAGTGTGATAAAGTGTCCCACTGCCCCTTATTCCAGTGGGTAACAAGAGTTTCAGCTGAACTAACCACCAGATACTCCCCAAGTGCCCTTTGAAAACCCAGAGAATCTATTAGGCACTGGGGCAGATTGCCCTAGTAGGTCCTTCCCCCTTGTGGAGGAGGGTTACACCACAAAACTCCACAACAATCAGAGAGCAATCTGTCCATGTCAAGGAGTGAATTTCGATTTCCCCCATTTTCATATCACATGTCAATTGAACTAAGATTCATCCATTATCATCTGGCACCATGCTTACATTTCACTCTCTTTCATGCAAGGAATTTATTTTTATTTATTTACTTAGTAAATCACATCTATATGGCCGCCCATCTCACAAGAAGCAACTCTGGATGGCGTACAACAATCAATAAAAACAACAAATATACAAAAAACTATCATTATAAAATATAAAAGTCACTATTAAAAATGGAAAAAACACTATAAAAAATTTAAAGTATACAAACTGCATAGAGAGAGTACAAGATGACCCATGATGAAGCCATCTAAAAATGTTTCCAGTTCCCTGGAATCCCCAGGCCTGGTAACAGAATCAGGTCTTGAGGGACTTCTGGAATAACAGGGATGGAGCTAACCTGACTTCGGGGGGTGGTGAGGGAGAAGATTCCACAAGGCATGAGCCACAGCAGAGAAGCCCACCTCCTGGGACCCACCAAGTGTAGGTCCCTGGCCAATGATACCCACAACATGCCTTCTCTGCCAGATCTAATGGGACAGGCTGATGTAATTGGGGAAAGGCAGCCCCTCAGATAGCCCAGTCCCATGCCATGAAGGGCTTTAAAGGTCAAAAACAGCACCTTGAATTGGACCCAGAAGCAGACTGGCAGCCAATGCAGTGCAGAGGTGTAATATGTACTCTTCTGGGAGCACACATAACTGCTTGTATCGCTGCATTCAGAACCAGTTCAAGCTTCCAGATACTCTTCAAGGGCAGCCCCATGTACGCTGCATTATAGTAGTCCAATCTGGAGGTGACTAGGGCATGAGTGACTCTGAGTAGAGCTTCCCAATCTAGGAACAGCCCCAGCTGACACACAATCTGAAGCTGTGCAGAGGCCCTCCTAGCCACACCTGCCACCTGCTCTTCAAGTTGGATGTCATCAGCATACTGATGATATCCCACCCCATGGTGGTGCATAAGCTCACCCAGTGGCTTCATGTAGATGTTAAATAGGAGAGGGAAGAGCACCGAACCTGGTGGCACCCCGCATAGTAGGGGCCAAGGGCGGGACCTCTCTTCACTGACTGGAATCAACCTTAAAGAAAGGAGGCAAACCAGCACAACACTGTGCTGCCTACTCCCAATCCTCTGAGTTGATCCAGAAAGATACCATGGTTGATGATACTGAAAGCCACCAAGAAGTCAGGTAGGGCAAGGATGGATGCACAACCTCTATCCTGCCCTCGCCAGAGATCCAAAAGCACGACCAATGCCATTTCCATCCCATACCCAGATCTGAATCCTGACTGAAAAGGATTGAGATAATCTGCTTCATCCAAAGCCCTCTGAGGCTGTTGTGCAACCACCTTCCCCAAAAAGGAGGTTAGGTATAGTCGGGTCCAGCAATGCCTTCTTGAGAAGGGGGCGAACTAAGACCTCTTTAAGAGGTAAAGGAACAACCCTCTCATTCAAAGAAGAATTAACCACCACTAGAACCCACTCACGTAACACCCCCCCAGGCCACTTTCACAAGCCAGGAGGGGCATGGATCTAAAGAGCAGGTGGCTGACCTCACAGTCCTAAGGTAATTTCTTTTCTCTATTTTTTACTTAAAACCTCTTCAGCTTGTCTGTTTTGCTGGAATGAAAACTGAACAAAGAGAACACCCAGGAGATCCTCTCCCAAAGCCCCCAGGCTAGCAAGATCCCAAGTTTCTTTAAATAGCAAAAGTTCCACAGTTTGCTGCTGGGATTCACATATGTGTGAAGCGTAACACCCCACACACAGCCTGTGCAATTTGGCTCCATTCAGAGCATTCTGTCAGCATTTTAAAGTTCTCAGAATCCACCTTCAGCATTTCCTAGGCTGCCCACATGTGGTGCTTCACAAACAACTTCCAAATGAAACTGTCATTTCAGCCTAAATAAAGAACATCCATCATTTTAATTGTCTATGAAATCTGGTCATCTTCTGCCTCCCAAGCCTGAAAGAGTACATCATTCAAGGTTTGTTCCTAAAATCATGCTTGTTCCTTTCAAGGCAACTAGGAGCAAGCTTTAGGGTAGGGAGTATTCACTAACCATCACACAGACTGTAGCTAATAAAGCTGGCTAATAAGTTCAGGAAAATGCTTTCCTTGTATAGGTTTTGAACACTAGCAGCATGATTTTGGCCAGATTGCTATTTAGCCTGCCTCTGTGTCTTTACAATGTACCTCTAACAAATGATAATAGTAATATTGATCTGCGTAGCTTTTACATTTTATTTCTGTAGATGAAAAGTGAGATGTTGAAAAAGTACCCGCAAAGGATAGGTAATTTGTATATATCAGATCTGGTTGAATCACAAGCGCTGAATCAGGTCTTTCAGAGATTCAGAAACTATTAAAAAATCAAAGCGTGGATCCTCCCAGAACATAGTGACTTTGTTTTTGGAGGGCTACAGAAATGCATTTATAAAAATTGATAATTTCTCCTCAAGTTCTCCAAAAGAGAAAGAAAAATAAGGAGAAGGGAGAGGAGAGAGAATATAATTTTTTAATTGTCAGCCCTAGCTTTTAATCACAGTGAATAATTTTTAAAAAGCTGTTTAATCACCACACTTGGGGAGAAGATATTGAAGTCATATATCACAGTATTATTGCAGTGATCAGTGTCCTTTGCTTGTTCTCCCTTCCAGATGGAAGATAAAGATTTTAGTGTAGTTTGTGGGAACTGAAAGGAGGGGTCACTACTTGTTTGGAAAGTCCTGGTTGTTTAACACTCTTGTCTCTGCCAGTCTGTGTTTACTATATCCACTGTCCATACCTGTCTGTCCTTTTGCATTTTCACTGACGCAAGCTAAGCATGAAAAAAGGTCTTAAACATTTACATAGTCATCCCAGATAGATAGCTTCTTCTTACGTCTTACAGTTGGGGAATGTTAAAAACATTCTGAAGATCCCCTTTCTCAAAAACAAGACAAATCTCAAAAAATTCAACCATATACCATGACTATCCATCTAAGCATTTTTCTCAGGAAGGGAGATTTCTGTGATATACATCAATTTATCTGATGTTTGATAAATTTCATCCTAACATGAAGGTTTACCATTCCTGAAAAGATCACCTATCATCGTCAAACAAAACCAAAATCAAATAATAGTTACTTCTTGGTTTCTAAGGATAGCGAATGGGTCATTCCAAGATCTGGATTTCTGAAGCAATACTCTAATTCTAGCCTGATATGAATTGGAGGATTTAGCAATCAAGCTGTTACTGAATTGCCAATCTGAGGAATGGACTATATCTGGGTTCCTAAAATCAGCAATGAGGGGTTAAAATATTACACTATACCCGACTTTCCATGAAGATAAATATCTTCTTTAATTAATGTCTTCTTTTTGTGTGCATTAGAATCTTCTTCTTTTTTGTTTGTTTGCTGTACAAGTCACATTGCTTCTCTTTTCTTGTGGATGAAAAGCAGGTTAAGAAAAGAGGGGAAGGTAGATAATGTATTCATTTTTATGGAAAGTCGGGTATAGTGTAACATTTTAATCTAAATGCTTTGTCTGGAGTATATAGTTAGAATGTCACATACCACAATGCGTTTATTGTATTTTATAATCTGTACTCTAGCCACTATGTCTATCAGAATTCCTAAAAGGCAACTGAACTTGATATAAATTCGTAAGGCATAGGTTCTAATTCAGGAGATGCTTGGGTGCCTTGTCCTATTGCATTCTGAGAGAGGCGAGAAATCAAAGAGCCTAGGATAACTAATCCTGCATTCACACAAGAAATAAATCAAAACCTGAAGAAAGCTGAGAGTCAACAAAGCCTAGTCACATCAGAGGATCATAACTTATTACTGGATTCAATCTTTACTGTGTCTTTCTCCTCATTGTGGACACTGCACTGCATTTTTCCTGCTAAAATGTTCACCTATGATTCATGAGCTGGCAAGCTGTCCTATTTTGTATCTTGTAAAATGACAATGAATTGAGGGCAGAGGGAAAGAATATTGGCAGGCTCTGAGGGCTCAAAATTAAATCTTACATTTATTAGCAAATTAACTCATGTCTGCCTGTAATTTCCAAGGTTCTGAATTAGTCAGTTGTAAACATTAGTGTTCTTGGCTAATGTCAGACACAGGTCTCTTACATATATTACATACATAACATATACTGATAGACAAAGCAGTAACTCGTAAGTACATGGGGAAGTGAGGAGGTTTGTGGGACTTACTAACCTACAAGAAAAGACAATCCACAATCTAAATCATGATTGCACAAAAAGATAATTATGTGTGACCCTGAAGGAGGAAAACTGGACCAAGTGCTGGAGTTGTGGAAGCAACTCTGTCCTTGCTGGCAGTTGCAGGTGCCATTGTGTGTGTTGAATCCCATGATAGATATGAGGCTGTTAGGAAATGACAGGCACCACTTACATCTACAAGAACAATAAACTACTTCACCTGGAAAGGTGTTCATGGACAACAATGGAGTAAAGGAGAATGCTGGGATACTCTCCCATCAATAGGATGCAGTTACAAGAGGAATTGCACCTGTATTAAATATGGTATGTATTTGCAGCCCCTCATAAATTTGGGATCTCCTAGTTTTGGAAACTGGCCTACCAAGTCTCACTAGACCCTTCCCAATTCCTACAGGCTTATTTGAATAAAAGTGGTCCCATGGGTGCAGGTGTAGAGAACCACAGAGGTGACCTTGGAGAAGGAATGCCACAGCAGTTAGTAAAACATGAATCAAGCCTAGGAAAGGAAGAATGCATTAGAAAGAAATGTAAAGTCGACCTGCTTTGACTCTCTTTGATGTAAGAGGGAGGGAAAAGAAAACACTGTCAGCAAATAAAGTTCAGTTCCAGTATTTCTTGTGGAGTCCATTTCCTGATTTGGCCTACCTCAAAGGGCTGGCATCAGAGATGTCCGGGGGGGTGTGTCAAAAAGTCAATGCACATAAAAAGGGGAGGGGCTTCAATCACATAGTTATGGCAGACAGCTTGACTTTTTCCCTAAAAAATTCTCCTGCACGGGTGCCTCTATCAAGGATCAGGTCTTTACAAAAAAGCTGTGGCAGTGGGGAGGGGAGTAAACCTTCACTAAACCATCCCTGGGAAACTCAAAATGCACAAAGAAGCCAACTCATGGTTGTGAACCAAAACAGATTTAGTATTAAACTTACTGTGGTTGCTTTTATACAACTGTAAAGTTTACTTTACAGATATTAAACTGTTGAAATAATGAAAACCCAATGTAGTTCCCATCAAATTCTTTAACTCTAGAACCAAAGCAACCCTATTAAATCTTCTTAAGTCTCTAAGCCATACTCAAAGTTTCATTCATTTGGAGAATTAAGGTGGCGAATCACTGTTTCTCTATGTGGAAGTAATCATGTGCAAAAAGGAAATTGTGTTTGGCCACAGCTTCCATTCCATCCCTAACCCCCATATCTGTTTAACCATTTGGAGCAAATCTTCTATGGCTTTTCACTTCTTACCCATAAAGTGGAAACTGGTACTCATGTTACAATAAGCGTTTTCTGGCTCTCCTGTGCTCAACAACCCAATTCTCTTGCACGCAATTCTCTGGCAACTCTCCACTTTCTCTCTCCTCGCTCCTCATCTTTGGTCATCTGTGGCTAGTGGCTGTTCTTTCCACTAGCAACCCTGCTAGCCACATCCACATAAACTGTCCTCAACTGGTCATTCTCTTCCAATCCGTATCTCCTTTCTGCTGCTGTCTGATTCTTTCTCTCTTTTTTTAATCCACCTCTCTTCTTTTGGTTCTCCTTGTCCAGGGAATTCTCTCCCTCTCTCTCTCTTGTTGAAAGAAGAAAATCTACACTTTTCTGGTCTTAATGTCTCCACTCTGTTCCTTATTTGGTTTCTGCTGTTTGGTTCCCTTCTCTTTGTCCTTCTGTCTCTCTCTCCTTACTCTCTTTTTCTTCCTCTCCAGTTTGCTTCATTCCAGAAATGTCTCCCTTCCGGAAAACAAGTCTTTCTTCTTTGCTTAAAAAAAAAAAAAATCCTGCCTACCATACTCTCTCCAAATTTTAATTCTATTTGCAATATTCATATTCTATTTGCAACCATAAATAAATAGTGAGATACTAGTTTCTTGGAGTTTTTTTTACCAGATAGTTTTTATTAATCCCATTTTCAAACAACCAAACATAAAATAATATAAAATAAAAATGAACAATTTGCCATACACAAAAACAAAAGGAAATAAAAATATTACACAAGAAAATTCATAAAAAGAACACACAAACAAAAGCTGTAATGACAATTAAATCCCGTGTTCTTGTATTTTTTATTAAAAAACTAAGCTTTCAATGTTGATCAAAACTGTCCAAAAATTTTTTTTCCAAAGGGAAAGATAATGTGACATTTTCTGATTAACCAAATTTATAATTTTCTCAAAAATTGCTAAATCACAAATCTCTGAAATCTAGTCCTTTATAACTGGAATTATAGTGTTTTCCCATCTCCTAAGGATTATTCTTTTTGCTATTATTAGAGCATGAGAAACCCGTTTTAAAAACCAGAGTTTTCTCAATAATTCTGTCAATGTATTGTATAACATTACTCCAAAAAGGATGTGAGGAAGTGTATGATCATAACATATGAGTCAAAATGCCCTCAAATTTCTTGCAACACCAACATAAATAATCATTAGACAATCCTTTAAAAAACATTCTAGATGATGTCCAGTGGACAGGAAAAAGAATCTTTTGATGGATTAATTTTAATTTTAAGTCATAGGACATAAATTTAGTGTTCTTCAAAATTTGAGTCCATTGGTTGAAAAGAACTGGGGTTTCCAATTCTTGATTCCAAGCTTCCTGTATATTTCTAAAAAAATATTTTAAACTGTTCCTTTAGCTTTTGACAGAAAAAAGGTAGATTTAGATTCTGAGACTGAATTCTTCAGTATTAATAATGTATCAGGTATTTTGGAAGCTGCTAAAACATCAGGTCCATACTGAGCTGTCAAGATATGTTTTAACTAGGTGTACCTCCATTTTTGCATTGATGGTAAAGAAAATTCTGTTTGCAGCTGCTGAAAAGATTTAAAGTAATCATTAAATAATAATTGATCTAGTGTAATTATGTCCTTTTGCATCCATATTTTCCAGTAAAAAGTTTCACCACTGATTTTAAGAGTAGAGTTACACCAGAGAGTTAAGTTCTTGGAGCTTATGCTGGCCTGGTCTGTATGAGGACCTGATATTTTTTTTACAACCTGTCCCCCTTTTTTTTATGTTTTGAAATAAACATATAAAAACAGAAGCTTCTTAGCTGTTGTTAGGCTGCCAAACATGAATTTGGTAGGTGTCATAATAGCATGGGTCCAGTCAGAAAGCATAAAACTAAGCTGATCTGGTGCCATTAGGGCTCTTCCACATATAAATAACATGGTGATCTGAGGCTGTGTCCTTGACGCTGGTCCCAGGCATCTGGGAAAGCCAAGCTGATTAAATCTGCATGTTGACTGGCTTAGCTTCTGCTCCAGAGGAAATGCTGCAATGGCAGTTGTGTAGCACTTCCTTTGGAGATCCAACCAGGAGAACCTCCCACAGGCAGGGACATTCATCTCATACTGCCTTCCATCTCTCCAGAAGACTATATTCCATGGTGCCTCATCTTCCACCCAGCCTTTTCTACCAAATAGACAACACTTTGCTGCATCCCCCCAGATGTCCAACTTATTCCTTTGTTCTCTTCCCTCAGTACAAAAAGTGCTACTAAAAAAAGGGGGGGGCACAGATTGCAGGTAGCCTCCTGTTTGGGGAACTCTACTATTGTCTAACTCAAGGGAGTGCTGGACAGTTCAAGGAAGGGACAATTCAAGGAAGTTTATTTTATTTATTTATATTTCAAGTTTGTCACTGCCCATCTCACTGCAGAGCGACTCTGGGCGGTAACAAATCTGAAATATAAATAAATAAAATGGGTGGTTAATGGGCACCACACAGCAGTATGAAAATAATCCCTACGATGAGGGAGCAAAGCCAGTGGTGGTGTGTAAGGGTTCCCAAGTTACTTGGCCTGAGAACCCTAAAGATTCCCTGAAAGTGATCTTTCTGTTCTGAACCTGTTAAATAAGATTATTTTATGTGCAAAATAAAGGCCAAGCAAAAGCACCTATAGGTCCTTTTCCATGAAAACTTATTTCAAGATGGTCAGCAGTCTAGACCTATTTCAGGAATCTTAGTATCATTGTATTAAGTCCTTGTCATTGCCACCCTTAATTAAAATTCATAAAAAATCTCATACACATTAATATTTAGGACAACAGCTTTTGCTTTCTGTTAAAATGTTTAATATTTTTTTTCCTAAAAAAGAATAATAACCAGTGATTGTAGAGTTGAACAATAAGCATTGGGTGCGTAAAAACTTCAGGCTCCTTCAGTCCAGATACGTATTTAAAAATATTCATCACCACTGGTGACAGGATTGGATAATTGGATGTTCAGAAATTAATTGTGTAGGATAGTTGTATGTCATGCTTTTAAATAGGCAATTAATAATTCAGAACATGTGCATTGTATCTTATCAGCTGTGCAAACCATAGGCACTTGCTTATAGAAGCTTTCCTAGTTTGAAAAATTAATTTAAACTTTCAGCTTTTTATTTTTAATCAGTTGCACATATGGAAGTATAAAGGCAATATGCATTCAAGCAATGTGTTTACCAAGATGCCTGTTTCCAAATTAGATTTGGTCCAAATAAGCAATGCTCTTAGTTTAAAAAGTTGACTTATTTCTGAACCAGCCTACATGAGTAGAGTATATCTTTCCCTTTTTCTAGACACTGTTCTCCCAGAACAGACTTCTTTACCCTGAAATCTTCCAGATATAGTTAATTTAAGCATTTGCAGTATTTTAATTCATCCTACAATCAAAGTTCCCCAGTTTTCCAAAGGCCACTTAGCCTGGGAATTCTGCAAGCTGCAGCTTTAACTCACCTGCATGAACCAAGTTGGTTTGCTTATTTACTTAGAATACTTGATGCTGCCCACCCTCTTAACAGTTCAGGACAACTTACAGAAATTAAAACAAACCTTAAAACATTATTAAAATAAACAACCCTTTTACATTTTAAATCAATTAAAATGTTAAAACAAGTAAAACAATTAAAATGGTTAATAGATCTGAGTAAACATGCTTATTTTGAGCACCTTCGTAAACTATAGTAAGGAAGGGACATATATGTATGTATGTATCAGATTTATATGGCCACCCATCTCAGTATAGTGACACTGGGAGACTAACAATACATGAAATATAAAATAACACAGTGTAAATAAACAAAAATGCAATGCAACTGAGGCTGCTAATAAACCATTTCACATCTCACCACAATAGATGTGCTCAACATACATCCTGGCCAAGTGTCTGAGGAAAAGGTCATCTTCATGACCTTCCAGAAGACCAACTATGTCATGGTCATCTGAATTTCAGGGAGGATGTTGTTCCATAAGGCAAGCACTGCAACAGAACAGGCACATCTCATAGGTCCCACTAGATGACATTGTTTCACAGAAGGGACTAGGAGCATATTCACCCTGCCAGATCTGGTGGGACAGATGGAGAAAATTGGAAATAAGCAATCCTGCAGATAACCTTGCCCTGTGCCATACAGGGCTTAATATGTGATAATCAGCAACTTGATTTGCACTCAAAAATCTACTGGGATGTAGTACAGCTCATGAAGCAGAGGTGTTACATGGATGCCCCAAACTGCACATGCTATAGCATTCTAGATTAGTTGCAAGTTCCAAATGCTCTTCAAGGACAGCTTCACATAGAGTGCATTGCAGTAGTCCAAATATGAGGTTACTAAAGTATGACCAGGGTTTCCTGATCCAGCTTCATCTGTACTGCAGTTTGTTTCACAATATGGGCCCTCCCATAGAGAAATCAGAATTAACCATAGATGCCAAACATATCCGTTGCAGAACACACAAAAGTTGCCATTGATAATCTAAGTATAGCTGAAGCTGTCCTGGAATAGGTAGTCCTGTAAATATCTGGGTCCTAAGTCATGCAAGACTTTGTAAGTGACTTGAATTGGGCTCTGAAGGCAATCAGAACCAGTGAAGTAATTGTATATTGGGGTTTTATATGAGACTTGGGAGGCACTAGTCACCACTTACCCTGCTTCATTCTGGGTCAGCTGCAATTTCTGAACCATTTTCAGGGTCCAGTGAACAAATAGTGCATTACAGTCACCAAATTTTGAAGGTTGAAGTGCAGGAGTCACCAAAGTCTTCTCCAGATCGGACACAGTTGACTATCCAATGTTAAGACTAGATCCATGAAATCACCAAAACTGGAAACATGATCCTTAAGGAGGAATGTAACTTTATACAGAGTAGGCATTTCACCAAAATCCTGAGGTCCAATCCTCAGAATCAGTAACAATTCCCTTTTGTCTGCATTAAGTTTTAGTTGTTTTCTCACAACTGGAGAGATTCAGAGGCCCTGGAGATGGCCAGTCCTGAGTTTGTGGAAAGAAGAAATATAGCTGAATATAATCAGCTTGTTTGGGGTAACTAGCTCAAAATCTGTGAATGATCCTTCTCAGTGGCTTCCAACAGAGTTCAACCAACATGGACAAGATAGAAACTTATAGGACTCTACAGGATGATTCCCAGAGAATCAAGAGAATTCTCTACTTGGGTAGAAGCCAGAGAGATAGAAAGATGATGGCTGCAAATCAACATTTCCAACTCCCAATTCCATCAAATGTTTTAACAAGATATATTAAACAGTATCAAATGTTGCCAAGAGTTCCATATACAGAGGCCTACTGTAAAGCCCCCCGCCCGAAAGAGGATCTCTTTCATTTAAATCTCTGGAAGCTGCAGCACCACTGCCTTCTCAACCACTTGGCTAAATATGAAATATCAGACACTTGTCAACTGTTGCTAAAATCAGACAGTTCAAAGATGGTTTCTTCAATAAGAGCTTCAATCCCACCTCCTTTAAGGGAGTGAGTAACTATACTGGGACAAAAGTAATATCAATGATCGCAGTGAACACTGGGTAGATGATGTCTTTTGTGGGCCTTATAAGCCAAGGTGAACATGCAAGTATTGGTACAAACGTTTCCAAGAATCTTATCCTTGTGGAAAGCTGTTCAGAGCATTAGCAACAGTGAAAAGGAAAGCCAATTTCCATTTACATGGAGTTCCAGGTCCACAAGGAAGCTCCAGGAATGTTTACAATGCAGCCCTTATGTTTTAATATTTTTCAAAGAAGCCTAGTACGCCAAGAATAATATTGAATTTAACCTTCTATGACTTACTGGTAAACCTCAAGAAATAAATGGAAGTATTTGTGAGAGCCCACTGTGGCCTTTCATGTGGCCTAAAATTAGTATTCTTGGTAAATGTTAGTAAGAAAGCAGTCCACTAGTTAACACTGTAAAACTTCACAAAGCAGTCCCTTGTCCTTGGGCAATTATTTTAAAAGATTAACTGCAGCTGAAGTTCCTGAAACATTGACTGATTGATTATTTGTGAGTTGAGGAGGTAATGAACTTGACAAATTTGTATGCACCGGGCAAGCATGCCAGAAACAGTGCCAGGATTCATTTATTGACCTGGATTCTTTAGCTCTGTTTGGCTATGCAGAGAGTCTGACATACCACTTGAACACACAGCACAGCACAACAAGAAAAGCAATTTGAACCAAAAAGAAAAAAAAAAGTGCCGCTTGTTTGAAATGAAAGCTACAGCTCCCATTTCAGGCAGTGGAAATGCGTTTTATTAGATAAAATTATGCTATCCAAATGTCCAATGCTTCAGATTCCCTCCAATTTTAAAGCAAAGCTTAATTACAGTAGTTCTGAACTTGACTATTTCTATTGTTTTGCAGCCATCCGTATTCAAGAAGATGGGAAATGAATTACATTTTTGTTTGTTGTTTTTTCAAAGGAAAAACATTTGATGAAGCACTTATGAGTAAGGTGCGTGTGGGGGGGGGTTGTATTGATCAAAGCAGGTACAAGGGGATCCTGTCCTGCGTAGTACAGTAATAATTCTTGCTCTGCAGCCTTCCTGGCATCTCACATTTTCTTAAACTTAAGGGAAGTTATTATCCCCACTTTAATTCTTTCTTTAAAAAGAAAATGAAATTGTATAATATAAACAAGGGAAATAAATCCATTCAAAGATTGCTCTCCCAAAGGTTTTCCAGATTAGGAATGATGGGCAGCCAGGAATACTGCAGAAGGATCAAGAGATGTCTAACTGAAAACAAACAAACAAAAAAGAAAGAAATTCTAAAGCATCCTGGAAAAGCGGTAATCAAATAATAGCCTTTTTATCCAGAGAGGAACTATTTTCAGAAGAAGAAAATTAGAAGACTGGAAGACAGGTTTCAGTATGTTATTACTACTAAGTGCCATTGTCAGAGTACCGAAACATACTTCCTGGAAGAAGAGAAGCATTGCAGACAACAACAAGAGAGAGAAAGAGAGAAAAGCACTTGTCCTGCAGTGTTAGAAGAAGAACAAATAATTCTGCCCGTATAGTGAACCAACACAAGTTGTTAAAGATGGAAGAGTCCTGCTGGCTACAAAGACTAGAAAACCAACTGAAAACAGAATCAAATTTTTGACTTATCCCAGGCTACGCAACACTGGGCGAAATGTGCTCGCTCTCATCTTGAACGTTCATCTCCCATCCCCTATTCTCTCACATGCCAAAGAGAATTTCAACTTTTTTTTCCCCCTTTAGGCTCTTGGTTTGCTTTTGTACTCCCATCATCAACATCAGAAAGCTGAAATTGCTACAGAAATGATACATGGTTCTATCTTGACTCCATCCAGAAAAGCAAATGAAGTTTGTCCATGGGGGAGAAGGCAGTGTGGATGTCAGGATAACTCCCTTAGTCAGCTTTATGGCAATAAATATGCCCCCTCTCCCCAAAAAAGATCTGGATGCTGCTTCTAACGTGATGCCACCTCCATGAATCTTAAACAATGGGCAAAAAAGGGCAAAATCTCCAGCAAATACAGAGCTGAAAATTATCTGCTTTGGTCTGCTGCCTTGAAAATGGTTTTCTTGATGAAATTCACAAGTCCACTAGAGAACTGAGACACAGATGGATGAGCGAGGGATACAATAAACCTGCTGCATGAGTTTATAGTTAATTGCCCATCATCCCTTTTTTGTCTTCCCATAAAACATTTCACGCCCACCTTGCAAAGTAAAGGTAACACAGGTGTCATAAACCATTTGTCTCCTATGCTTGCTTTTCTCATTGTTCAATTGGTCTTAGTCTTAAGGTGCCAGGGAGACAAGATGAATTACTCAGCCGCCTTGGAGATGAGGCTTTCTGCATCATCTTTCCAAGAACGGGCCTAGCCCCCTAATGAGGAAAAGCATCCTTCAGAGTCGTTTGCATACTAATCTCATCTCTTTTTTAAAACTCACCCTCCCATTCTGCACCTGAGAAATACAGTGAGTTTCTGCTGGCTGTGAGATAAATAGATACAGTACTTAATTTGCACATAATACTAAGCCATAATTCACTGTTTAGATACATGAGCGTTGGGTTTATATGCTTCCTCTCCCCTCCTCTCTGATGGCTGTACAGAAAGCTTTGACTTCCATTGTCAGCAACCGGCAATTACTCACAATGTCCTCTCTGGCTTTCCACACTTCCATTACAGCCCAAAGGAAAGCAGCATGAGGGAACTCCGCCTATTTTTTTCTGCCCAGTAATGAGACTACCATCGCCACTAATGGGAAACCCTTCCTTTGGAAAAATTTCTCCTTCTCCTGGTGACCCTCAAATAAATCACCCATCCCCTTTCTCGCTGGATTTCTTTCTTCATTGGGTGGGGAATTTCAAAATGCCTTATGCATTAAGCTGTATTCTTTATAGCCTCGGCTTTTGTTCACTCATTCCTTGGCAGGCATGGAGTTCATCCTCAGGTCCCCCTAAAATTGCTGCATAAACATGCCCCAGTAAAGGATTGTATATAACATGTCCTTGTGCCATTGCCTTTGTCTCACCTCTAGCCCATAGCAGAAGCAGAAGCATAGCAAAGTCATCTTTATCATCTTTACAATAGGATTATCAAGAATGCTTACGGTTAATTACCTGCTCAGGGGTACATCTGTCCCATTCCTGTTGGCTATTTTGGGCTACTAGAGTTACACTCCCTCCCTTCTGGTCCCTGGCCAGATATAATAGACAACACAAGGAAGACTGGGTTAGAGCATCTCATCCATATAGTTTTGGCTTGAGTGTGACATAAACAAGACCTAGAGTGTCACCTTATCTCAACACTGGCAGCAACCTATCTTGTCAGATGCTTTTATTGCATAAAGGAAGTAGCTAATGGCCTTAATTCAGTGTCATGCTTCCTATTTATATGCCAGCTAAAACAGAATGAACTAATCTTACTATTTTTGAAAAGCTGTTAGCAAAGAGAACCCCTTCCCCATAATTGACTCAAAGAGAAAAAGTACGTTTACTGTACACTGACAGTTGAGAATTGGCAGCTAAAAATTGTTGATCTGTCTGAGGGGGAGAGTGGAATTCAAAATTTTCCAAGAAATAAACATGCATTTTAATGTATTTGTCCCAGATTAGACATAACCTTATTAGTTTAAATTACAGTCCGATAGTTCCTTTTACCAAGCCCTTATATGGTATATTGTACTCTGTTTTCTGTATGTGTTACCTGGAATTTTAGGCTTCATCATTAGCTTTTTAATAAAGGTGATATTAGCATTTTAGCATGCATCCGTCCCTCCTTTTGAAGTTCAGGAAACCATGTTGTTCAGGAAAGACAAAGCCATTTCTTTTCTTTTTTTTAATGTGCAAAAACTAGCCTATTCATAAACTAAACAATAGGGAGCATATTCTGGAGTCTTTGAGTGTTGCAAGTGTTAAAGAAACAAGCCTGGATGGGAAAGAGGAAAATGCAACGTATTTTAAGGGTGACTCTCTTTTCTCATGTCTAATCAATCTCTCTTATTGTTGCTTTCTAATGCATCACATATACCAAATGCATGTATCATTTGTTCCTGTAGCCTATACAAAGATTTAAACCCCCCCCCCCCCAATAAATGCCTTTCGCTTTGCCTGAAGTACTTATGATTCATACTGTGGGAGGTGGGAGCAAAAAAACCATTTTGCAAACTTAGTGTCTCTCTCCCAAATTAGGGGATCAAGTTCTTATCAGCTCTATGCCAATTTGGGTGCCTGAATTTTAAAGGCAACATATCTAATCCCTACTCTTACTCCTAAACAAATAAACTCCTTTTCAATATATTATGAACTTGGGAATATTTTTCAGTATCCCCCTAAATTCCTTTCCCTTGATCCTGTGGGAAGGTAGTGTCAGAACACTTAGAAAAAGCAATGCCGTTTTAGAAAGGAAGAAGTAGAAACACATTTGAGCAAAGTGAAAGGATGGTGTAGACTTGAGTGGATGTAAGATAAGAAAGCAAGTAATCAGCTAGAAAGTAGACAACTTTCCTATGCGTATATGTGCCTGTTGTTGTGCGCGTGCTAGAAATGATAAGAAGTACAGTATAAAGTGGGGTATATGGCAACGATCCTGCACGGTCACCACCCAATCCTGCTTACTTGCTGTGTTTCCACTCTTTTAATAATAATTAAAAAAAAAAAAAAACTGATTCTCCACAAGTGTCATCCAGCATCTTCTTTCCCAGCTTGGAACTGAACGCAAGGAAGGGTTATTTATATTCTCTTAACAGTAGTTATTAGAAAGCTGAACTAATACCATTTTAGAAGGGAAGTTCATGTTTCACCATTGTAAAGAAGTGAGGGGGTCATGTAGACAGATAAGGAAGGAATAAGGAGAAACCATTATGCTTCTGGCAACAGAGATAAGGCACACCAACCAGAACGTGAGAAATCAGGCTATACCATATTTGGGTAGTTAGACTTGAGAATTTTAGAATTAGGCATGCGCAAACTGGTTGGTTGTACCTGTTGAGCCCCTTGCACAGGGCTGGCTGCATTTGCTGCTCTTGCCTTGGGTGCTAAATACATTTTTTAACTTTGAACTACAGCATCTGGTATTTGATCTGAGAAAGGGACGAACCATAGGGAATAAATCTTTCCAACAATCCTATATATTGTGCCCGGGGGATAAAGATCAAAGGCCTGGTCAGGAGAAGCTGCTACATATTACCAGTAAAACCTCCTCACTCCTCAGGGGCCCTTCCATGAAAAGAAGCGTTCATCCCTATTGGACACCTTCTAACTCATAGGAAGGTGCTCTTTGTCTCTGCCAGTTTGCCATAAACCAATTCTTCCACTGTTACTTACTTCCAAACAGCAGCAGAGGTGTGGATGCACACAAAATGCTTGTGTTCATTTAAACATGTATAGTTTGGTTTTGCATTCTTTTTGGATCCTGGCAAGAGAAGGGTTCTTTGTTAGATTTCTCCTGTTCACTCCAGATGTCAGCATCTCCAGCCCATGAAGATCTGAGCCTTCTGCTCTGATGAAGCTCAAGGCACTGTGAGTATAGAGTCTCTTTCTGTTTTAATCCAGCCAGGTACGTATTTGGAGAGAGCAAACAGCTGCTGTGCTTTATGAGACAGGGACACGGGTTTGATAAGGGGCAATCTTCTTTGGGCCCAGAGACATGTACAGCCCATGAGTAATGGCTACCATCTGTTGTCATCAGCTTGCAAACAAGCGACTTGGACTGGTAAATCCAGATACCATTTTGAAGCAATTGGGAAGAAAAGAGGCTCAAAAGACAGCAATTTAGGAACCTGCTTGTTCCTGACTGAGTGGTCTATTGTAAATTGAGAGTGATTTCAGAGGGACAGTGCTTGGTCTCTTTTGTGGTCCCTTTTCCTGACTTAAAATATTTTCTCTTTTTACCAGTCTTTGTCACCTTTTATACAATTAGCATTGATCCTCCTCTATCATTTTATCCTTCAAGAAACAAAATGCCTTGTAAGATCTCCTTTCCCATAGCATAGGCTGTGCTGTTTATTAGCTGACCCTTTAAAGAGCCAAGAAAACATGGTTAAACCAATTCATGTTTCTTTCCCCAGCTTAATGCCCTCCAGATGTGGATAACTTAGGAAATTATATTCCCATTACATCTGGAGAACACTAGGTTGAGGAAAGCTGTTGTTTAGCAATGTCAGGGTTTCTTTTCTAGTCAAGTATTCAGCTGAAGCAGTCAGGCACACTTGCTGAAAATGAAGGAAGTGAACCTAATGGAGGGATAAAAGAGTTAGATGGTATTTCCCAAGTGGGCCTTATAGAACATGGTCTTGATTTTCAGCATTTAGATCTTGAGAGGAAGAAGGAAAAAAGGTGCTTGCTACATGTTTTAGTGCATCAGTACATTTGTCACTCCAGGGGATCCTTTGAAAAGAGGAGGAGGAGAGGAACATAAGAAGTTAGTTTATACTGAGTCAAACCAAGGATTCATCTAGAACAATATTGAGTGATGGCAGTTCTCCAGAGTTGCATATGGAGTTTCTTCAGCTCTATCCAGAAATGCCAGGAACGATCCACATCTCTGTTACCCTGTTAGGATAACATTCCCCTGAAATCTTAATTAAAAATTCTAAGCTTTTAACAGTTACAGGCAGGGAAACGTTTTAATTATTTATTTATTTTTCCATAATGCTATAGTAGTGATATAAAGTCGACTTCTGTTAAATGTGGCTTTTAATTGCACATATTGTAATGTTTGGGGGAAAAAGCAAAGGTGGCAATTTCTTGCCTATGTTATCTGCAAGTGTAGTAATATATATTTATGTGGGTGCCTTTATCCAATTTTCTCTGCCTGTCCTTTCAGTGCTTCTGGTTTTCCCAGTGTAGGTTTTGAAAGTTGTTTTTGTTATTATTGATCATTTTCTTTCCTGCTTTTGTTTTTAAAATGTATGTCTTATATTGTTGCATGTTGTCTAGATTTTCTAAAGCAATTGAGGCAGCTTATAAATTGATTAAATAATCATCCTCCAATTTTTCCCCACTGGTATCTAACCATGATCCAAAGATATCCTGGTAACTTTTTGTTGTTGTTGTTCTTTTTGCAACATCCTTATGATGTTGCATCTATCTTATCCTCAGTGAAGGATAAGTGAGTGAAGGACACTTAAATTATCCTTAGTTGTGCAAGTGTTTGCAGACATTTTCTCCCCTATTCCAACACCATCCAAGGGCATGCTCAAGATGTTAATGCAGCTCTTTTTCACCCCTTTTCTTGGAAGGAAGTTGGGTGCCTGGGAATAAAAGCAGAACAATGATCAGAAACGGAGACACCTTATTTCATGATGGTATATTTCCTGCCAACTCAAGGAGGAGGACAGAATGCTTCAGCTCAGGGCTAGGAAAGGCCTTTTGTTGTTCAACTGTTTTCTGAAAAGATTCATGTTAATCTATCAGGAGGCTAAGTGATTGTATGTTTAACAAATCTCTTAATAGGGTAGGCATTATTTTTATCTGTACCTGTCTCAGCTCTTTTGTTTAAGCCTCCAGATGAGATACCATATACATACAGTACAGCACTCTGATTCAAGTTTACATTCAAAGAAACAAGCAAAAAATATTGCATGCTTGCCTTATCACCTCTCTCTCTCTCACCCATCTCACACAAAGCAGCTCTGGGCTGTGTACAACAATTAAATAAAATAGAGAAAAACAATCATTATATAAGATAAAAAAGTAATTATTAAAATCATTAAAAATTTTAAATTTTAAAATATACAAACCCCATGGAGAGAGAGAATATTAATCATAGTGGAGCCAGCTAAGAATGTCTCCAGTTCCCAAAGACCCCCAGGCCTGATGACATAACCATGTCTTGAGGGACTTCCTAAACGACAGCAGGGAAGTTAATTTACCATAATTTTCTTCATAATATGCTAGATATTAAATATCATCTTGCCCTTTATGGCAATGGCATCCTTAAAGGAATGTGAAACTGTAGCCTTCCAGATGTTACTGAAATACAGCTGCCAGCATCTCACACTACTGACCATTCCACCTGTACAAAGGTACCATCTGAAGGGCCACAAGTTCCCTACCCTTATATAAATGGCAGTATGTCAGTTTATTAAAGGCACGTGACTTCTGAGGAATTGCATGATCTTTGTTTCATTTGTTTTCTAGGATGATTTAAATATCCAGAGTCTTTGTTCTGCATTCTGAATGGAAGCAATACTTGCTTCCAGAATCAAGTACAGGGGTACAGGATATGATTATTTCTGCACTACTTCCTTTAAATAACTACTTGTCTTTCTCCCATTTTTAATAATAAACCAGAAGAAAAAAATGATATATGTACATTCTTTGGAATCAGTCTAAGTGATGATTAAAACAGTTCATTCTTTGTAGGGTGTGGGGAGGGAGGAAAAATTATACCCTAACCAACCTGCCCTTTGAGCATTATCCTCATTCCAAGATTAAAAACTGCATGAGGAAGTTGGGCATGCTGAAAAGAGCCACTCCACATATCTTTATTTGTAGATCTTTATGTGTCCAACCAGATCCCCTCTTTTACTCAGGCAGGATTTTTGCTTGATTTATAAGAATTCTGCATAATTTGAGTTCAAAATGCCTCAAGAAATAGGGAATAGCTCCCTACTTTAGAAGTTTTCCTTATATCTATATACAGTAAAACTGCTGGGAGAAATCATCTGATGGGTTGGGATTCAGCATCATTAATATGCCAATGATATTCAGTTATACATCTCTTTCCAGGTGTTCAAGAGATGCAGTGGAAGTCTTGTCCTGCTATCTGGAGGGGACAAAATAGAGTGAAACAGGTTGAGACTCCACCCAGAGGGAGTTTGGGCTGAGGTTTGGAAATTGACTGACTCTGCGATAATACCAATGTTAGTTCTAGTTGGGGTTGTGCTCCTCTTAGACAGACCTGATGCATAGTTTGGGAAGCGCTCCTAAATTCTCAGTTCCACTAGAAACAGATGCAATCCACGGCCAGGAGGGTCTTTGTCCAGCTTCAGATGGTACATCAGACCCAGATGGAATAGAAGACCCTGGCTACAATCAATCATACCCTTGTCACCTCATGAGGAAAGTGGACTGCCTTTAAATACTGTTGCTTAACTGTGGGTACAAGAGTATCTGGGGTAGGAGTCAGTAATGATATTATACGCATCATGTCATGGCATAAATGATCCAAATTATATAATTTCTCTTGCAAGCTTTTTGGTCCAGGAAAAACCTCTTGATTTTTCCCAGGCATTTTAAGAACCATTTGGTGCTTTAAAACTTTAGTGATTTGTGATTTTATGGTGGGTCTATAGCTCTTATAATTACTGTTGTCTCTGATTTTTGTTTTGACAGTAGTGCCTTTTTCTTATATTACATTGTTTTTTTTTCTGCTTTTATGTGGGTTTTGTTTTCTTTTAAATACTTTTATTTTTAATAGGTTTAATGGATTGTATACCCATACCCACACAATTATTATTATTAGGCAATATTGAAATACAATAAACAAATAAATTACTGAAGCCTTGCTGTTATCATCAATGAATAGCAATACCATTCATTCTCTCTTTGCAATTACTTAGAGCAGTGTTTCTCAACCTTGGCAACTTTAAGATGTGTGGACTTCAGTTCCCAGAACTGAATGACCATAATGGGCAAAAGTATAGAAGAAAAGCATCTGGGTGCAGCACAAAAGTCTGGGAGTTGAAGTCCACACATCTTAAAGTTGCCAAGGTTGAGAAATACTTAGAGTCATAGAGTCATAGAATCTAAGGATTGGAAGGGATCTGGATCATGTAGTACAGTCTACTGCCCAGTCCTGAAATCCAGTACTATGGCTTTCCTAACAGATGGCCATCTAGCCTCTCTTTAAACACCTCTTGGTGAAGGCGGGTCCACCACCTCCTGTGGCAATTTGTTCCATTCTTCAACATCTCTTGCCATTAGGAAACTTTTCATGATGCCCAACTGAAATCTACCTCCTTGTAATTTAAACTCATTGTTTCTTATCCTGCCTTTTAGAAAAAGATGAACAACTTTTGCACCACTTGTACATGACAGCCCTTCAGATACATGAAGACAATTCTCATTTATCCCTACAATCTTCCCTATATAAATTCAATGCCTCCAACTTTTTCTCATGTTTTTTTTTTCTTTTCCAGGTACCTAATCCTCTTATCATCTTTGTTGCTCACCTCTGAAAATGTTAGTTTGTCAGTGTCCTTCCTAAATGCAGAACTGGTGTGGTCAGACCAGTGCAAAATAGAGAAAAACAATTACCTCTCTTGATCTTGATATTACACTTCTGGTGATGCAGCCTAGGATTCCTCCCTCCCTCCCTCCCTTCCTTCCTTCCTTCCTTCCTTCCTTCCTTCCTTCCTTCCTTCCTTCCTTCCTTCCTTCCTTCCTTCCTTCCTTCCTTCCTGTATTATATGGTGGTCTCTTGTTCTCTTTATGCTGCACCCAGGTGCTTTTCTTCTATACTTTTGCCCATTATGGTCATTCCATCATACATACGTGTGTGTGTGTGTGTGTGTGTGTGTGCGTCAGACTTTTTCTATCCAAATGTAGGATGTACATTTGTCCCTGTTGAAATTCCCCTTTTCATTTCATAATGCAAAAGAGAATTATCTCCTATTAGCATATGGCGGGACTGACACCATTTTTTTTTAATTGCCTTCAAGTCAGTTTTTGACTCCTGACAACAATCTGGACTAATCCCTGCAGTTTCCTTTGCAAGATTTTTTTCAGAAGTTGTTTGCCGTTGCCTGCTTCTTAGGGCTGAGGGAGAGAGACTGGCCAAGTCACATCAAGGGTACAGTGATTGTTCATAGAATTGTAGCTGTTGACTGTGGTGCACACAGATATTATTCTAACGGGGAGATCCATGCACAGAAATCCAAATCCATAAATTGGATCCATAAATTGAATATTCTCTTCTATTGGTTACATAAATTGGATTAGAATTTTGGAGTTGACTGGAACACAGTGCAATTTATAGAATTAACAATTTTGTGAATTCTTAAAAAAAAAATTAATTCCAAGTGTGGAAGGTATTTTGGGTGGTAAATTATTCACTCACTGGAGTGCCAGTTGAGATTGGAGACAATATATAGTTAAACTGTGGAATTTGCTGCCATTAGATATGGTGATGGCCACCATATTACAGTAGTTCTAAAAAGGATTCAACAAATTCATGGAGAATCAGGCTCTCACAGGCAGCATATTTTAAATACCAGCTGCCAGAAAGAAATTGTGGAATATCAGTCTCTTGATATTTGTGACCTGTTTGTTGGTCAATCTGTGACACAGGATGCTGGAGTAGATGAGCCTTGACTGATCCAGCATCGCTTCTTACATTCCTATAGCTTATCCCTGCCATGTGCATTAGGGAACTCATATGTTTGCTTCAGTTGGATGAATTGATGTTAACATTCATGCATGGATTGTACAATGGGCTAAAATATCCTTTCCTGACTGTTCTTTCTCATTCCTATTCAACTTATGCTGGTAGAAGCAATCAGGTATTTTTTTATGAAAAACAAGTTAGTGCTGCAGCTGCCTGACATAAATCACTGAATATTGCTAAAATTAAAGCCACTTAGGTTAGATTAACACATTGAAGTTCCATTTTGTTTTTAACACCTTCTGATTGCAACTGCCATGCAATAGACTGATGATCTGTCATGTCTACCATCTCCATTAACACAGCTTTAGGATAAGATATGGATAGAGAAGATGCTAAACTTTGTATGAAATTCTAATAGCTGCAAGAACTGATCGCATGAGTAAAATACATAGAGGTCTCCAGAGACCTACAGTATTTAATTACAGCTGGTGAAAATCCATGATATAGCTTCCCTAAAGCAAAACCAGTAATGCAAATGTTAAAATAAGCTGGAAATACTTATCAAAACAAAGAAAGCACTTGGCATTATTACTTCTCACTGTGGCCCTCATTCATCCATATTAAATGTAGACCATAATCAACCAAAAGATTGCTCAACTTGGCACAAGATTTTTAAAAAAGCAGCTTTTATTTTTTTTTTAGTTAGTATATTCCCAGGCATTGATCAGAACCTCCCCCTTTGCTGGGGGTGGGGAGTGCATAGAAAGGGACAAAAATGCTCAATTCCCTGGCATTGTTGGTTGCTGCGGTTTAGAGACTCACCCACACATTCTGCTTGCCCCAGCATAAAAACAGCCTGCTAACCATTTGCTGAGGAATGACCACATAGTGTTGTCCTCAACCTACCATAATGACCTCCACCCTTCTTTCCCTGCTCCTTTTCAAAAGCAGTGGTTTTCAGCTTCTGCCAACACAAGTTCTTTCAAGGTAAGATGTGGGACAATAAGCCACTGCTATTGGCCACCTGAAGCTACTGTGCACATGCCCCTGAGCCCTGGCCACTACTTTTTGGCAGGGGAAGGGTCAGGTGACTGGCAAGAGAAGAGACAAAGAGAGAAGAGGGGGAGAATGGCTTCAGCTGGCAGTTCTTCAAACCCATAGAGTGGTCACCCAATAGGAGAGGAAAACTTACACAGAAAACGTGCTTTCCTGCTTCACATCTCTTTTGTCCCCATAAGCCTCTTGCCAGGGGGGAAGAGACAAGTGGCGGAGAATGGCTCCTCCAATCCCCCATCCCATGTAGTGATCACTCCATAAGATCAGAGACCTGGAGCCAATAAATGGCACAAAGCAGGTATTCCCTGTTTTACCTCTTTCCCTCCCAGCCTCAGGTGGACAGAATTCTTCCTCTGCTTTGTTGCTTTGGTTGAGTAGAGGGTGGAATTGTGATTAGTAGTTCTTTAGGCCAATATAGTTTTCTGTTAGCTCCTGCACTGATTTTTTTTTTTTAATCCATTCAGTTGTGTCCAATTCTCAGAGACTACCCAGACAAGTCCCTGCAGTTTTCTTGGCAAGGTTTTTCAGATGTGGTTTGCAGTTGCCTGCTTTCTATGGCTGAGAAAGGGAAACTGGCCCATGGTCACCCAGCTGACTTCGTGCCTAAGGCAGGACTCACCGTCTCCCAGTTTCTAGCCTGATGCCTTAACCACTACACCAAACTGGCTCTCCCTGTACTGAATAGCAGCACTTTAATGTCAACATGCAGGCCTTAAGTGATGTACACAAATGTATGAATGAATATTTATCAAAGCAACAATAGCTGAAGATTCAATATGAACTGTGAATGTACAGTTCCCTATATAAAATAGTTTGTGCAGTAGCATATACAACATTGATTTATTCATTGTTGCAGCAGACAGAAAAATCTCTTATTTTCAAGTAGTTATCATGATACCTCAAGACAGGCACTTCAAAAATGAAATTCTCCCTCCCAGTGAAATTGCTGCATGTGGCCACTAGCAAAAAGAACAACTGCAGTCTAGTGGTCAAGATGGTAGACTTGGACTGAGGTTATTTGGACTCAAGTCTCTTGACTTTGGCCCATTCTAACTTGCCTCACAGGATTGGGGATAAAATTAGAAGGCATCCATATAAATCATCTTGAGCTTCCAGAGAAAAGGCTGGGTAAAAATGAAGTAATAAATTAAAAACTGAGTGGCAACGTTACATGCCAACTGGACCAGAGTTGTGACTGAGATTTTTCACCATTAAAATCATACTGTGGGTTCTGCTTTAAATATGCCTCATGAATGCATCAAAGGCCTCCTCTAATCTTCTTTAGAAAGGCTGCTACCATATGGAGAAACTGCTTTAAAACAAGTCAGCTTTTCTTCACTGTAATTACACGTTTATCTGGTTGGAATAAAAATGCCTGCTGGGAAACTTGGGCTCTCAATATTATTTAAAAAGCTGGCCTTCCATTTTGCCAGGGGAAGATGAATGCTGATTGGCTGATGTCCCTTAATGGTCAGTAAGTGTCTCTAATTGCTAAAAAAAAGATTTCTTGATCTCTCTGGAATGTTCAGAATAAGAGAAAAAGTGAGCAAAAGGAAGATGGCTTTCAAAAGCCACAGTCCACCCCCCAACACACACACAAACAAACAAGTGGGGGATAATGTCATAGAAATCCCTGGTCTCTGGCGATTTGCATACATGTGAATTTTACTGAGGGAAAACAAATATAAAACATTTTGCAGTTAGAATGAAAGAGTCAGAAAGAGAAACAGAGATGACAAAAAGGCTTCCTCTCTAGGGATTTGATATTAGGCAGGGAATTTGCCTCCTGTTGAAATGCAGTATCGTCGGTCTCCACAATGCTCAGTTTGTATATTTGTGACCATATTCGTATTCTTTTATCCATGTATTTATTTCTGAGGCCATCCAAATCTGAAAGACTCTGGGTGGTTTGCATCAAATGAAAACAATAAAGAAAACAGGAAAAAACAGCAGGAAAATTCCATGTGTCCAGATGAATCTACTTTCTCTAACAAAATCATCACCTACGGGACTCCACAAACACTGTGCCCAAAACCTGGAAGAACAGCCAGGTTTTTAAGGCTTTCTGGAACATCACTGGGGCAGGGATATCTCATTGGGGGATTATATTTTTTGGGGGGGGAGCATAATTCCAGAGGGCAGGTACTGCAGCACAGTGCCAGATTCAGCCTAGCGCAGCAGCGCAGGGCCGTTGGTCAGTTTCACCGCCTCAGGCGAAAGGTAATCAGGGCAAGTAAACAATGCAACCACAAGTGAACTACCGGCAGAGGGCGGACAATTAAGAAGCAGAAACACTGTAATGCAGCCGGCTTCCCAGGCGCCCCAGGCAACTCCGGCTTACGATACGCCGGAAGCACAGCAATCAGCAGGCAATTCAAACCCAGATTAAAACAACCACCACAAGAAAAGCCCCAGGAACGCAAGGGCAGGAGAGACAAAAGAAGCAGATCAGAACGCAATAGAAACCGGCTGAATCTGCCATCAAGGCGAGAGGAAGGAAGATCGCCATGAACAGATGGGCAGCCCAGGGAAGGGCAAGGGGCAGAACCGAGGGGTACTGCGCGTCAAGGGGGGGACCCTATAAAAAGACTGTAAGAAACCGCGCCAAGCCAATCCTGGCTTTGTCTGTAACCGTTATGCATTACGCCTGAGTAAACCAACTTTTGTCTGAGCTTGTGTCTCACGAGGTTTTTGTTCAGCACTGAATGCAGCGATCCTTACACAGAGAAGGTACGTTTCCTGTATCCTGATAAATAGTATGATTTAATTGAGGGGTCCCAAAGCACTAATTTTACCAGAGGGACAGAAGCTATGGCAGATAGGCTGTTCCTCAGATAACCTTATCCTGTGCCATGAAAGGCTTTATAGGTGATAACCAGCACCTTGAACCAGTGCAGCCTGCAAAGCAGAGGTGTCACATAGGCATACCAAGGCATGCTCAACACTGCCCACACTGCTGCATCCTGAACCAGAGTAGCTTCTGAGTGGTCTTCAAGGGCAGCCCCTTGTGGAACACATTGCAAAAGTCCAACTGTGAGATGACCAAAGCATGAGTGACGGTCTGGAGGTCCTCACTATCCAAGATCAGATACAAAAGGTGCACCAAATGTAATTGCACAAAAGCCCTCCTGGCCACAGCCACCACATTTATGGCATCACATGGCCAGCCCAGAGTAAAAAAAAGTACACTTGGTATCATCAGCATATCCATATCTGAAACAATTGGATAACCTCAGCCAGAGATTTTATCACCCCAATATTAAACAAGAGGGAAGAAAGTGTTGAGCCCTGAGGTACCCCACAGATAAGAGGCTGAGGGTACAACCTCTCCCTCCCACCAACACCAACTAGAGCCTCCAGAAAGGCCATGGAGAAAGGAGGAGCCTCCAGCTCCCAAACCCTGCAATCAGTCCAGAAGGATACCATGATCAATGATACTGAAAGCCATCCAGAGAACAAAAAGCACAAGAATGAATGCACCACCCCATCCACGCTCCACCAAAGGTCATCAGTAAGTGTGGCTAATGTACTGAATCCCAGCCTAAAACCCAACTGAAAGGAGTCCAGATAATCAGTTCCTTCAGGACCCCTACAGCTGCACTGACCACCATCTCAACAACCTTCCCTAAAAATGGAAGATTGGAGAAGGCTGGTAATTATCCAAAATCACCAGGTCGAAGAACACTTTCTTGAGGAAAGGGCAACCTTCTCTTGAGGAAGGAATCACCCGCTCTCTCAAAAAAGCTGACATCACTACATAGATCTAGTGACAGATCACCTCCCACACAACCTTAACAACTGGCGGGGGTGGGGGGCAGATTTAGTAAGCAGATGGCTAAATTCACAGTTTGAAAGATCTTGTCCATCACATCGTCCCAAGTTCAAATTCCTCTCACATAACTCACAAAGCCATGCCCCAGGCATCTCAATTGGACCAGCCAGTCAGAGTACAATTCTGAGCAGATGTGAGCCACTTTGTCTGCTAGATTATTAAAAATATAAGAGCCTTTAAGATTGCCTGTGAGCTGTCCCTCCCCAGCAGGGATCAAATCACCTTAAATAGGGCCACTGGATGACTACAGTATTGGCAGATGCAATAAGGGTGGTGAAATATTGGTGTTTTGCTACTCTTACTGCCACAAGGTAATCCCAAATAATCTCTTAACCCAAGTTTGATCAGACTTTGTCTTCCTCCAGTGATGTTCCAGGTGTCTCTTGTCTGCCAGAGCTCCTTCATCTATTGTAGCAATCCCCAAACCAAGGACCACTACAGAATCACTGCAGAGGGAGAGGCTACATAGAGTGATGTGGTCCAAGGCCTCTGCCACCTGATATTTCAGGGAGTGACTAAGGTCTCAACCAATCTGCCCACCAGATCCTCAGGGAAAACTCCAAGCTCCCTCTGGAATCCAACAGGGTCCATCAGTCACCTAGCATTGGGCAATCAAATAGTGAATGACACAAGCAATCCAAAGGCCAATCAGAGAGTGAGCTGTCTATGGTAACAGACTGAAGGCTGTGATCTCCAATACAAAATCATGCTGCAACTACCCTAAGTCAAAACCGGATCTAAAGTGCAACCACCAGTATGTATAGGACTGTCAATGACTTTGGCAGAAGCTCATAATTGTCATGGAGCCAATGAACTCCTGAACTCAACATCACTAGCCAGCAAATTGAAATCCCCAAGAATGAACAGGCTCAGGGTCTCTATTGCCAGCCCAGCAGCAGAATCCAGCTGATCGAGCAGAGATGTTGCTGATCATCAGGGGGGACAGAAACCAGCAACAATCCCAACTGTTCCATACAACCTAACTTTAACTAGAGGGTCTCACATCCAGTTATCTGTAGAGCAAAACCTCTGAAAGCCCTCATGGATGATAATAGCTACCCCATCCTAACCCACCCTCCCCTGAATCTTTGGCTGAGGCAAAACCTGAAACCCAGATGGACACAATTCCTCCAGGCCCACCTAGGTCTTGATTATGCATATCATGTTGATACCATAATCTGCAATAAGAACATGACTGAAGGCAGATTTATTATAAACTGATGGTGTTCAAAAGCAGCAGCTAAAGTCCAGGGTTCCCAAAGATTTGCTAACCAGCTATCAAGAGTAGAAACTGGAGGGGCAGACAAACAGTGCAAGAATCCCAATGTCCCTCAGTGCAATCCTCCCTCAGGTTACCATCATACCTGCCCTTCACCATCTGGACATTCCTGCCTGCTCTCTCTCATCTCCTCCCAATCCCCTCTCACCCCTAGCTTCCTCTTCCCAGGCCAAGGTACTCATTCCCTCCCACATTCCCTCCCCTTACCCACACATTCTACATACAAACACACACATGATTGCAGCCATCCTAATCCCTCATTGAGCTACACACACACACACACACACACACACACACCATCATTCCAGCCCTCAGCAGCCTGTAAGATGTCAGGATCCCATGGGAGCAACAACAGAAATCCTGGCACAGCTCAAACCACATTCCCCCATCTAGTATGAAAAATTCACAATTTGAGGCAGCTGCATAAGCAAGACAGAGAGAAGGGTCCCAGAACTGGAAAAGAGACCCTGGAGAAGGACAAAACCCTGAGCCCAGCACCAAGGGCAAAAGTCCAAAACTGTCAGAGACCTCCAAATTGAACTAGGCATCCTCCAGATGAAACAAGCGCTCCCCAGCCTGACACCAGTTCTTGTCCAAATCATCATCTTCACTCTCCCTGCCCCCCAGGCCAACTGGCAGGGGATGATGGTAAAGAGCAGATGGAGGGACAGCCAACCATCACAGTCAAACCAGCCACATATCATGCCATGCCACACCAGCTTCACCTCAATAGATGTCTGCATTGCTGCTGAATGTCAAGTGAACTCCCATTAGATCCCACTGGCTCCAGGAATCATCTTTCACCCTCTATAGGCTCTGTTGACTTTGCCAGTTCCAATGATTCTGCCAGTTTCACCAATGTCACTGGCCTCGCTGGCTTCAGGAGTGAGGGTGAATGCTGGAGCACCTGGCGGTCAGGGTGCAAGCTCAGTCCATGCATGTAATGTCAGGCTTTCTGAGGAGCTGGAGTCAAGCACACACTGGGAGTGTGCCTGGGCTGGAAGGAGGCAGCAAGGAGACAAACAGCATGGCCTGAGGCGGGTGTGCAAGGCAAGAACACAAGACAGTTATGAACAAAATGGCCTTGAGAATGGGGAAGTGAACTTTAATTGGTGGGGTGGGCTTTTGGAAAGACTACTCAGTCCTGAGAAAGAAAAGAAAAAAACTATCTATCTATCTATCTATCTATCTATCTATCTATCTATCTATCTATCTATCTATCTGAAATAAAAGAGAGGCAGAGAGAAACTCTGACAGGCTTTCAAGATGCTGTTATTCTATCCTACTAGAATAAAGAACATTCCTGGCCTTGCCTACCTCAAAGGGCTGACACAGAGTTACTGGAAAGGGGAGTGTGGAATATGTGTTTGCATGCTGAGTTGTTAAGAGCCAAAGGAGAGACATAAACGAGGTTGAGCGATCTGAAGTCAGAAAGCATCGTGTGGCCTAGAAATGCTGAGAGATGAGCTGGAGTCAGAGTCAGGAACCATCTGAGCTTAAAAGAATAACAGAAATCAGAGCACAGAGCTGGGTGCCAAAGTTGCTTCTAACAACTGAGGTGCAATGGCAGCATTGTTCAATCCACCCCAGCCAGTGCACACAGCTGCAGCCCCTTTTGCACACCCAGAGCCAATAAGGAGGCAGCCAGGCTGCTGGGCCTGAGTGAGGGGAGCTGCTTGCTAATGAATCTCTCACTTCGGTGGGTCACAAGGACATTGTGCCAAGTCAGGGTAGTCTGGCACACTGCCTGGCATCTACATTGGTTAGGGAGGCTCTGTGTTGGCAGAGGAGCAGCCTGTCACATCCAGGGAAGTTGGAGCCTCCCCAGTGTTCTGTACACCCCAATCTGTGGGTGCCCATGACAAATTCTTGATCTGATTTGAAATCCACATCTCTCAGGCCAATAGCTGCAGTGCAAGAACTGTCTTCATTCTGTGTGATATGAAACACAGTGAAGTCTTCTTTCATTTCTTGCTTCACTGTTTTCCCTCAGAAGAAAAAAGTTATTGTCTTAAGATTTGTTCTGACCATTTCTTGCTAGATCATGAGCCAAACTGATGCTTTAATTCTGTTATTGATTTTTGCCATTAGCCAAAATACTGATGGGTTTGGAGGTGGAGGAAGGGATGTTTAAGTGAAACTGTTGAATGAGACAGCTTTCCAGCATATTAAATGATGCCAAATGTGATTTTGTATGATTTTTGTTGAAATGTAAGAAAGCTATAAAGTGGCACAGCAAAGAATATATATTTTAACTCTATTATGAGCAAGCACGATATTGCTTCTGACTCGATATGGAAACATTTTCTATATCAGCAGCAAGTTGAAAAAGGTTACATGTGGAATTCACATGCCATGCGTTTGTTAAAGTGACAACATTTCTATGGCATTTACTCATCATACAGTAAAAGATAAGTAAAGTCTAACTTTGGACCATGCAATGTACCAAAAAAATCAACAATGTGTAATACTGGAGACAACTGAATCAGCTACTGAAGAAACATAATAATTCTGAAATACTGCAGTCTTACTTTGAAAACAATATTCATTAAAAAAAAAAAAAAGCTAGCACTTTTTAAAAAGTTACCTTTTCCAAAATAATTAGATCTTTTAAACATGTTTTTTAAATCCTGCCAAACATTTTCCACACCATTGTAAAACCAATCATCCTAAGATGTTTTTATTCTACTTTCATTAAAAAAAAAAAGAGGAATGGTGACAGTCAATTGTATCCCTTGCCAGTAGACCAGTATCCAATATCCCCTACAGTTTACTTAAATCTAAATAAATTCCTCTTCAGTGTCTTCTGGAAAGTTGAGACACGCTTCAGAGATATAACAGTGTAGGGGACTTGCAGATGGTTGCTGAGGGAAAAAAGAACAGGAAGTCCCATTGCATGAGTGAAGTCTGGCTGTGTGTTTTTTTTTTTTTAATATTTTTTTTATTTTTACAACAAACACAAAACATACATGAACAAACAAAAACATAGAAAGGCATAAAAAAAGCATCTTCCATTTAATAACGTGTGTCAACCAGTTACCAACTCGTTGGTGCCCCTTTCATAATCTTAAATTCTCATATCATCTATTCAAAATATACTTGTATACTTATCAATTAACAATTATTAATCATTCATAGCTAATCTATAGAATCATTTATTACAAGAAATTTTAACTTTCAATAGGATTAGTAATACATTTTCATCTATCGATTATATGTGTATATATATAATAATTAATATCAAATTTCTATTATAAAATTTCCTAATCCATTACATTACTATATTTTCTCAGTGTCATATAAAATTACTTATCTTCTTACTCTAATTTCAAATCTCAATTTAACTCATCTCTGCACATTCCATAATTTTCAATAACTTCCTCCTGCATAAGTACTTTTTAATTTTTCCAATTCTTAAAAGTTACAGTTCTAACCAGTATCAGTTACAATATCAGTTACAGTTCTAACCGGGTTACAGTTCTAACCAGATTCTTCACTACATGTTTCAACAAAAATGTCTCTAGTTTAAAATCTATATGTTACTATATTCAACCATGTATAAATTTTAGTCTAATCTCTTGAAACATTTACAATCAAATACAATTTTTAACTATATATCTCAGATTTATACTTTATTCCAGCGCTTGCATAATTTTGAGTTCACCCTTTTCATTCAATATCCCAAAATATCTAGCTGTTTATTCCTTTTTCTATATTATTGGATAAGAGAAAGCAATAATAAATGTCCTTTCAAACATTCTGCTTTTTGAAGCTTCTGTCAGTTCCATCATTGTTGTATTCCCCTCGTTTTCTTTAAACATCTGAAGTAGTTTCTTTCAATATTGTTTTACTTCTTCTTTTTGTGCATTCTCTTAATACGATTTTCCATTATAATCTTGTATAATCTTTTTCTCACCCTCAGTGCCAAGAACAAGTCTGTCCCTCTTCATTTATCAGTTGATTAACCCTTTTAATTCTCAATTTATAAGCCTCACAATAATTCTGTTTAATGTTTCTGATTTCTTGTACTATTTCTTCCTTTTCCATTGATCCCGTTTTATGTTTAATTAAGTCCATTTTAGCTTTAATATCTTTTTTTCTTTTTTTTTGCGGGAATTTCTGCAGCTCTTCTTCCTTTTTTTTATAGTCATCCTCAATAGTTTAAAGATCTTTTTCTGCATTGTGTTTCTCGTATAGTTTATTATCTTGATAAACCTTCATTGAGTCAAAGGATTCTTTATCTTTGTTCTTGCCAAAAATAAGAAGAAAAAAAAAAAGAAGAAGAGGAGGGAAAAGACTAAGTCTTTCCCCACTTACACCTAACCTTTTTTTCTGATAGGCATTACCTCCATCTCATCCCCAACTCATGCCTGAGACAACTGAGAGTTGTTTTTAATGAGATGGGCGGTGACAGATTTGATATATAAATAAATAGAAATAAGTAAACTTAGTCATCTTTAGCTGTTCTGGGGGTATAGCAAGGTTTTCCTCTTCAAGCAGATTAACAACACATGGCAGCAATACGAAGTGCTTCCCTTTTGGCCAGGGTCACAATCAGGATGAGATCAGCCTAGTACCAACTGGCTCTTTTAGGCTGCTGCAGACATATACACAAACACACACAGACACACAGACACACACACCATTTCTGGGCACTGCTGAGCCCCATAGACCTGGCAAAATCAAAGATGCAAAAATGACACAGATCTCATGAAGGCATCTTTAACGTCATTCTGGGGTAAAACAAAATCTTGAAAGCAATAAGAGTAAATTCCTATCCATAGTTATACTGAGTCAATGAAGGCAAAGTTTCTTTTAAACGCCTTCTTCCCACATCTCTCATATCTGGACTGTGTGGCCCACAGGTAATGATGTAACCCAAATGCCTTTTCCCCTGCTTTCTTCTCACAATCTCTTCAGACAATGTGGTCCAGGGCAATTCTGATTTCTGCTGGTGGGAAGGTCCAGTTATTCAAACTCAGCCCTTCCCTTGCACTCTCTGAGCCACCGCCAGCTTGGAGCCCTGAATCAGCCTGCACCAGGGTGGCTGCACTGTGAACCGAGGAGAGAGGAAGAGAGTGGCTGCTTCACAGGTACAACTCTCCCCATTCCTGATATTTATTGATAGTTAGACAGCCTTTGAACACACCTGCAGAAAACAATTGCACAAAGCCAACGTAGGCTTTGACAGGTGGCTAGCCATCTTGCAGAACTTGCTTCTTTCCCCGCCCCAGTGCTAGCCCCTGCCCATGTTAAACAGAGTGACTGCAGATGTTTTCCCCCAGTTTCCTGACATGTAATGCAAGAGGACAGAAACAAAGGTTGGCTTCAATGCTTTTCCTAAACATGCCCTATACACACCATTTACTGGCACTGTGTCTGTGGCAGGATAGGGGTTGCCAGGGGTAAAACCATTGTTATGCCTGTATAGTGTTTTGGCAGCTCGGAAACTGATAGATAGCACTTTAGCTCAGGCATGAAGAAGAAACCTTAGTTTCAATCAAATATAATTCATAGAGCTGCAAGAAGTTTTGAAATGGTACTTCACTTTGATAAAGGTATAAATGATTCACCCCTTTAAAGCTGTATTGTGAAGCAATGTGGTCCCCTCACTTCCACTTACGTTACTTTAGAATTCTTCTCTGAGAGTCCCTTCTCCTATACAAGGTCATTGCTGTAGGAGAAGGATAAGAGGCATAAAAGCACCTGAGCAGTGCCTAAAATGGCTTAAGGAAAGCTGCAGGATTGTCACTAAGGCAGTCATTCTTGAGCACTCTTGGTGAACACAAAAATGGTCCCAAAGCCACACAGTATGGAGTCTCTTCAGTATTTGCTGAAGGTCTCTCAGTCTGGGCAGCTCTGGCACCTGCTGTGGGCAACACCAAAACCATCCACCCTGGGAGCACTTTGGCCAGCACTGGGAGAAAAGGCCTTCTCCTGCAGCACTGGCCTGAGTCTGTGGTCACCTGGATAGCTTGTGCCTGAGACAGAATGAGTCATGTATAAAACAGCACCATGCTGAATGTGAGTGGGGTCTTTTCACCTTCAGCTCTGTAGTTATTTGGGATTGGAGACAACATAAATAATGCTGAAGCAGCTTGCCCAAGGTTTATGTTACATATTGGATGCTGTCACCCTTTGCAGCAGATAGACTTTCCATATATTGCTTGGATGGA